>NC_077228.1:13033070-13283070 GCF_027887165.1 Monodelphis domestica | reverse complement strand
AGGTCCCACAAATGGGCAGTGGCAGAACTGAACGTCAAATCCCAGTGTCTTGACGGGGGCTCTTTGCCAGCACTGGGGGCTTGTTAACTTGGGACTTCTGAATGTAGTTCTCATTGGCATCTTCAGGGACCTCAATAGGAAAGATGTGGTTATGCACAAAAGTATCTCACTTTTTTGGGGGAAAAAACCAAACAAGCCTTCTGTTAACCTAATTAAAACTATCCACTGAGGAGCTAGTGAGGGTTTTAATTGTATTAAAATTGTATGGAAATGGTGTTGGTGCTGTGTGGTTCCCTGGAAAGAGGTCTGACTTTGGAGTGACAGGGCTTAGATTCAAATCCCACTTCTGCCCCTCACTGGTGGGGTGACTCTGGGCAAGTCCCTTCACCTTTCTCCATCTTGGTCTTCTCATGAGTAAAAATGAAGTGGCTGGACTGCCAAATCCCCTTCTGAGTTGAAATAGTTGATTTGTCCCATTCATTTGGCAATTAATCACATGCTGGCTTGTGACGTGTCTTCCCAGACATCTTGAATTGGTCATTAAAGCATTCATTTCAGGTCAATCAGCTTTTATTAAAGAACCTACCAAGAACTAGCGATACAAAGACCAAAACAAACCATCCTCCCTTCAGAGAGTTTACAGTCTACTGGGGGAGAGGGGGCGACAGGACCTAGAAAAGACTTTTTATTGCTGTTCAGTCATTTCAGGCATGCCCGACTCTTCATTCCCCCATTTGGAGTTTTCTCGGCAAAGACCCTGGAGTGGTTTGCCATTTCTTTCTCCAGCTCATTATTGAACAGAGGAGGAAACTGAGGCAGAAAACAGGGTGAAGTGATTTGCCCAGGGTGGCCTAGTTAGAGTGGCTGAGGCTAGATTTGAACTTGAGAAGACAAATCTTTGCAATTCTAGGTCCAGCACTCATCTAACCACCATGGCACTTACTTGCCTTCCAGAAACCAATACATTTAAACCAAGGTAATACTAGGTACCTCTTTTCTGCCTGGGAACCCATACCCAGGTCCGATTCTAGGATGGAAGTCATTTATTTAAAAATTTTAATTTAAAATTTAAAAATTTTAAATTTTAAAAATAAAAATTTTAAATTTTAAAAATAAAAAATTTAAAATTTAAAAATTTAAAAAGAAAAAAGAAACACTGCCTTCACCTAATAAATAAATATTCAATACGAGGACAGGAATTGACTTTCTCATGGAAGTGTGGAGCTTTAGGCATCTCAGGGCTGAAATAGCTTGGGGTCCTGGCTGTGTCCCAAGAGATTGAGCAGGGCCGGACGTCCTTCGAGACCTCCCTTGTTCTGCTCCGGCCCCGCCATACATCAATCGTTCCACAAATAGCTGAGAGTTGGTGGAGTCTTATCAGCTCAAGACAATCTCCATTAGATATTGCTCCTCACGCCCCAGCCAAGTTCAAGTTTGTACTATATTTGGGTCTTGGAGAGTCAGGAGAATGGGCCATATTTGGCAGGCTCTGAAGACAATCTCGTCCTGTTTCCTCCCGTCACTATCAGCTCACGCAGCTGTCATGGCAGGGAGCCTCACCTCTTAATTTAACTTTGAAGTGACGGGTTATCGATACAAGGCTGCGCGGGGAGCCTTGTTCCTCCCTCTACTCATTCCCTTTGTGTGCTCCAGTGACGCCAGCCTCCTTGCTGCCCCTCCAACAAACCCGTCTTCCTGCCCTGGGCATTCTCGCTGGCTGGCTTCCTTGCCTAGAATTCTCTTCTGGCTTCCCTGCTTCATCCAAGCCTCCTCTGGATTCCCGCCTTCTCCAGGAAGCCCTCCATCTTTGGCTTAGTCCCGGTCCCTCTTGTCTCTCTCTCCTTTGTCCTGGATTGGTTGCTGCTTGTCTCTTCCACTGGGCTGTTTGCATCCCCAGAAGCATGCCCAGGCCATAGTAAATGAAGGAATTGGCTTCAGTCTAGATGAAGAAGTCATCCATAAATGCTCCTCAGTGGCCTGACTCGAGTGGACTTTCTCACCTCTGTCTCTCCCTTCTCTGGGGCTGCCTTTCTTGGCAGGCCTGGTGCTTTCTTTCTTTTTCTGAAATGTTATCTTCAAATCTCAGGAAAGATTTTCACAGCTTTTTCAGATTAATAATATTTTTGCACATTTATAAAGTGCCCCAAACCCTTCACTTTATAGATAAGAGAACGGAGATCCTAGAGAGGTTCATTGACATGGCCTGGGTCACACAGATGGCAAGTGGCAAGTCAGAATTTGAACCCAGATCCTCCAATTCAAGATCGATTTTTAAAATAGTGAATTTTGTTAAATGTTTTTATTTGAAAAATTTTCCTCAGCCTTGTTTAGCTCAAGAAATAGCCTTGCCCGACCTCCTCAAGCCACCTGTTGGCATTAACTATACCTTATTTATTTTTATTTTTTTAAATCCTCAATGATTATTTCATTTTATTTTTTCAAGTTTTGGAAACTTTTATTGATTTAATTAATTTAGAATATTTTCCCAGGTTACAGGATTCATGTTCTTTCCTTCCCCTCCCATAGCTGACGCACAATTCCACTGGGGTTTACATGGGTCACCTCAATGATTATTTTAAAATAAATGGTATGGGTCTGTTGATTGACAAGACTTAAAATCCATCCATCTGGTGGATATTGTGTTTCTGGCTCCGTCCCCTGCCTGCCCTGCCATCCCCCTCCTGAGATGGTGCCTTGTCCACTTTGGGAATCTCAGATTCACAAAATCTCTGAGTTGGAACAGAGCTCCGAGGCATCTAAGCCGGCCCTTCCCTGAACAAGGGCTCTCTGTCCTCCTGCCGCACACCTGACAGGTGGATCCAGCTGACACTGGAAAACCCTAACTGAGGGGAAATAGAGCCCCTCCCGAGGTAGCCCACTGCATTCTGGGACACTGACAGTTAACCACTCAGTAAACTATAGATACAGGTAGTCCTTGCCCATCCGTCAACTCACAAGTACTTGTTAAGAGCCTGCTGTGGCAGCAGCTAACTGGCACAATGGATAGTCAGGCCTGGAGAAGGGAGGCCCTGGGTTCTAATCTGACCTCAGACACTTCCCAACTGTGTGACCCAAGGCAAGTCACTTGACCCCATTGGCTAGTCCTCACTGCCTTTCTGCCTTGGAGCTACTACTTTGTATCAGTTCTAAGACAGAAGGTAAGAAGAGTTTATCAAAAAAGAACCTACCGTATGCTAGGCACCAATCAGCCCCTGCCCTCAGGGAGCTTATGTTCACTGGTTTACTTTTTGAGGATATGGACTGTCTTGTTTGCTTATATTTATAGCCCCAGAGCTTAGCATAGTGCCTGGAATGTAGAAAGTATTTAATATATACATATCTATCTATCTATTCATCTATCTATCTATCTATCTATCTATCTATCTATCTATCTATCTATCTTTTCTATTTTTCTATCTTCTATTTCTTTTATCCAACTATCTTCTATTTCTCTACCTTTATCATCATCCAACCATCATCATTCATTCATCTACCCTTCTATCTTTCTATTTATATATTTGTCTCTTTCTGTATATCAATATACATATCTACTACCTTTTTATCTATCTGTCCACCTTCCTTCCTTCCTTCCTTCCTTCCTTCCTTCCTTCCTTCCCTTCTCCTTCCTTCCTTCCTTCCTTCCTTCCTTCCTTCCTTCCTTCCTTCCTTCCTTCCTTCCTTCCTTCCTTCTCCTTCCTTCCTTCCTTCCTTCCTTCCTTCCTTCCTTCCTTCTCTCTTCCTTCCTTCCTTCTTTCTTTCTTTCTTTCTTTCTTTCTTTCTTTCTTTCTTTCTTTCTTTCTTTCTTTCTTCTTCTTTCTTTCTTTCTTTCTTTCTTTCTTTCTTTCTTTCTCTTTCTTCTCTTCTTTCTTCTTCTTCTTCTTCCTCTCTCTCTCCTCTCTCCTCTCTCTCTCTCTCCTCTCTCTCTCTCTTCTTTCTTCTTTCTTTCTTTCTCTTCCCATCCTTCTTTCTATATTCACTATCTTTCTATCCATCTATCTTCTATTTCTCTATTTTTATCTTCATCCAACCATCATTTATTCATCTACCCATGTATCTTTTTATTTACCCTCCTATTTCTCTTTCCCTCCCTCTCTTTTTTTCCTCTTTGATTCTCTCTTTTCTGGGTTTCTCCCTGTCTCTGTGTCTGTCAGCTTCTGCCTCTGTTACTCTGTCACTGCCTCTCTTTTCCTCTTAATTCTTCCCTGTGGGGTCAAAACCAGCCTAATCTCTCTTTCTTCCACATGACGGCTCTACAAATACAGGTGTCCCTAGGGATCACAGAGCCACAACATCTTCAAGTTGGAAGGGGTCTCAGTGGCCATTGACAACAACCCCAAAGTTGCCAAAAATTCCTCTCTCACAGTATAACTTCTTCCCATTCTCTGGTCCACTTTTAGGAATAAGCCACTGCTTATGTCCATAGCTAGCAGAAAAGAGAATAACCTGTAGGAGCCAACGTTCTCCAAATACCAGGCTGCTCCCTATCTCAGCCAAAGACTTATCAAGTCTGTTATGGTATCGTCCCAACTTGTGGCCGCATATTCATCAGTGTGTCTGCTTGGGGATGATTGGTCTTAAACTCTTAATTTTTGGAGTGACGATTGATCGTTCTTCTCCATTTCCATAGTAAAACCTCCAGATTCCCCTTTCCCTGGACCCTTTCAGGAAATACTTTGGCTTATCTCAGTTTACAGTCAGACCTCCAGTCAGCCTGATAGCTCAAGTCTGTAATCCTAATTTCTGGGGATCATGAGAGTCCTCCTATGTTCTCAGCCCTAGACTCTCTAGACCCTGTGGGGAGACACAAAACATATAGACCCCCTCTTGTGTTTGGCCCCTTTGATTCCATCCACCTTCCTGAAGCCACTGCATGAGTTCCAGAGTCATTGAGTCTGGGGAGAGTCTGCCCTTGTGGAGTTTCTGGTCTAGAGGAAGGATTTGTACCTAAACGAATGACTCCAATATGGCGCAGAAGTCTAAAAGTACACAAGGGCAGTACAAAAGCTCAGAGAAAGCAAAGGAAGGTGGGAAGGAAAATCGACAATTGAATGGCACGTCACTCTTGTAGGAATCTCCTCAGAAAACAGAAAGTAGAATGATTTATTCCCAAAAGCAGACGGTGGAAGGAAGGCCGACCGTATTAGTAATTTATGAAAACATGAATTCTCCGGGTCTACGACTCTCTCTCGTGATTAATCAGAATCAGCGTCGTAAATCTCAGGGACGTCTAAGGATGGCTCCATCCGTGGATCTCTACTTAGCTAAAGACTGTATCCTCCTCCATGTACTGTGATTTATCTGCAGAATGGGATAATGAGATAGATACGCGTCGTCTATGTTACATGACGATGTATTTTGTTTCTGTTCCGGAGGAGAGTGAATTATGAATGAATGAATGAATGAATGAAAGGAAGAAAGAAAAGTGTTTTCAACCATGTGGGGAATTCAGGGTGCGGACACTTCCTCAACCAGCAGTGCATGTGGACAGCTTGTCTGTAACTTGCGGTCTATGAACTTAAGAGTTGTATGAGACAGGATGACATTCAGTGACTTGTCCAAGGTCTCACTGTCAGTACATGTCAGAGGCTGGACTTTAGATGTCAGGTCCTATTGGCTTCAGAGCTAAACTAGCCATTGTCCACATGGCCTCCCTCTGTTATTGGAGGTGATTGTTACTGTTATGTGCTACTGTACTTGGTCATTTTGAAAGATTTAGAAACATCCCCTCATTCCTTTGGTTTCCAAACAATAGTGGCTAGAATTTAGATAACTGGAGTCTTAGAAAGTGTTTTCTTCATTATTTCCCTTTTTAAGTAGGTGGTATAGTTGTACTGATCCCCATTTTCTAGGTAGGGAAACTGAGGCCCAGTGGGTGGGCATCAGGAAGACTTTAGTTCAAGTTCTGCCTCCAACACTTGGTAGTTGTATGATATTGGGTAAATCACGTAAATGCTCCATGCCTCAGTTTCCTAATCTGTAAAATGAAGAAGATAGACTCAATAGCCTTCAAGGTTCAATCTATATCCTCAATTTGAATCCCACCACGGCTGCTTGACCCTTCTGTGTGACTTTGGACAGAGTTTCCCCACCTGTAGAATGTGGGATAATCTAGAGTCCAAGATCTAGAGTTAGAAGGAAGCTCAGGGGCCATTGAGTCCAAAGGGAGGTCCAGGGAGGTCCAATTACTTCCCCAGGGCCACACAGTCATGAGCCCTCAGAGGAGGGGTCCCAGAGCCAAGCTCTGAATTGGGGAGCCTGTGGCACTCTCAGGTGTTTGTCAATTGACTGACTGACGTCCAGGGTTTATATCTTACTGTGGGAAACAATATGTGTGAAAGGAGTAAGGATAAAATTAATTGGTAAACACTTATGAGGTGCCTACTGTGTGCCAGACACCACACTAAGGCTCCAGAGAGAGACAAAAAATCAGACAATCTCTGCTTCCCTGGAGCTTCCATTCTACCTCGGAGAAGACAATAAATGCAGAGGGGAATAGTTACAAAATCAGTCCCTCAGTCAGCATCTATTTAGCGCCTTTTATCTGCCAGGCTCTATGCTTGATCTGGGGGGTACAAAGAAAAATGTGGGATAAGATCTCTCTTGGAGGAGCTTACTCTAACCCAAAGGTGAGAAGGAAGGCAAATGCTCACTCTGAGACACATTTTTTTAAATTTATGGAATTATTTAATTTTTGTAATTTGGAAAAATTTATTTCATTAATTAATTTAGAATATTTTTCCATGTTCATGTTCTTTCCCTCCCCTCCTGTAGCCAATGCACAATTCCACTGGGTTTTACTTGTGCACAGACACATTTTAAAAGCACTAACAGTGTGATAAGCGCCAGGATTCCAAAATACATGCAACAGACCCCCTGTTTCAGGGGATGAGGGCTGCCTCAGACACCTACTAATTGTACAACTCTGGGCAGGTCCCGTAATCGCCACGCGCCTCAGTTTCCTCATCTGGAAAAGGAGAGAGTTGGACAACTTAGATGGTTCTGGGTTCTGTGGGGAGTTGGGTACCGCCGTGGCTTCCCTTTGAAGAGAGTTTCTCCCCACAAGTCCTCCTGGAGCTCTTGGAAGAAAAGCTCTAGGGTGTAATAAAAGCCAGCCTTGATTTGTGTTCCACCTCTGACCACAGGCCCGCGGAGGCTGGCTCGGAAACTTCAAAGGCAGCCGCAGTCCGAGTCCTAGGTGAGGGCCAGGCTCTGGCGCTGCTGGGTTCTGGGGTCTCCTGCAGCTGACTGAGGACGGCCACATTTCCATTTCACTCTTTCCCCAAATCAAAGATGGCGCCGCCTTTGCCTCCAGCTGTCCGGTCACTTGGCACGAGGCCCATGCCAGGCCCCTGGACCCTGCCTAGGCGAGCCCGCCTGGGTGGCAGCCCCAAACTCGGAGGAAAGGCGATGGAGGCTGGGCGCGTCAATGTGTTCTGGCGATGGGATTACAGTAGCCGTTGTTGACTTTTGGGAACCCGTGACCAGCTCCGATGGATGCCCACAGGACAATGTTCTTTCAGCAAATGGGCATTTGCTTGGCAGGACATTGAATGAATGATTTAAAAAGCCACATTTATTAAGGACTCCCTTTGTGCCAGGCACTGGGGGTACAAACAAAGGATTCCAGAGAGATCCTGAACTCAAGGAACAAACCGCCGCGGCTGTGTTCCTTTCTTAATCAACGTGCACCCCGTATTTAGTTGGGGTCACCACATCGGGTCTGCCCACTGACTCAGTCCGTGCTGCTTCTAGCAGCAGATGTATCTGGTCCCTCTGTTCCCTCTTTCATTGCCAGACAACCAACTAGCATCCGTGCCTCCTTTTTGTCAATTACTTCATCAGTCGATCCGTAAACATTTAGTAACACCTACTATGTGTCAGCACATTGCTATGCTCTGGGGTTACCATGACCAAAAACCCCCAAAGCAAGTGAAGAGGGTTCTTATCTTCATTCTGTCTTTCCTAGCTTTAGAGGCATCCCACCACTGCCTCTGTCAAGCAAAGCTGTGGAAATGCAATTCCATTCAGTCAATATCTTTTAAAGCACCTACTCTGTGCAAGGTTCTGTATTAAGTACTGGGGAGAGAAAGACAAAACCAGAAGTAGCACCTGCTCTCGAGGAGGGATGGGGGTGGCAGACGACACGGACACAGATTGGACCTCTAAAGGCTATGATAGGAAATCGTTTCAAGAGGGACTGAGCACTGATGTCTGGATGGACTGGGCCAGGGCTTCTTCTGTAGGCTCTGGCTCCTTTGCTGAACCTGACAGGGAACTGGGGGATCGATCCTACAGGCATGGATGGGATGAGAGGATTTTCCAGGCTTTGGGGCAGCTCTTGAAAATGCCCAGAGGAAGAACGAGGAATCTCACATACAAGGACTCTCAGCCCTCAAGTCAAGACAACAAGAGCTTATCATTAATAATAGTGTCCCCCATGTACCAGGCACTGTGCTAAAGCGCTGAAGATAGAAAGAAAGCCCAAAGCACCTGTGCCAACCGCCCACCCCTGGCCCTGGTCTCAGGTAGGTGGTGGGCATTCAAAACCAAGGAATTGACGTTCTCCAGTAGGCTAGGTTAGAGAGGACACTCTACCCCCTCTCCCTTGCCGAGGATGGCTAGTGTGACATCTCAGACGCAGGTCTTTTTGACTCAGGTTTTTTCTAGAGGGAGAGATAAAAGGAGGAAGCCCAGGTTTGAAGACTTTCTCCACTGGTTTATATAGAATGCAGGCAAGAAGTTCCCAGTGGAGTTGGGGTCAATAGCGAGTTCATACTTTTTAACTGCATGACTCTAGGGAAGTTACATATTCTCTCCAAGCCTCAGTTTCCTCATCTGTAAAATGGGGATAATACTAGCACTTAACCTCACCTGATTGTCGGAAGGATTAGATGAGACAATATATGTAAAATGCTTTGCAAACCTTAAAGTGGTGTGTCTATATATATATATATATATATATATATATATATATATATATAAGGCTAATTCTCATTTAAGTAAGCAGCAAAGAGAATAATCCCCTGTAATTCATTTCACTTGGAAAAGGGAAGATGGAGGGAGGCCCCCAAACTGCCTTTGAAGTTTAAAGAGCTTTTACCAATAAGGGACTTAACTTGCTCTTCATGCATGTGGGTCAGAAGTAGGAACAGTGGAATGCTGGAAGGAGACTTCTTCTCAAGAAAGGGAAGAACTTTCTGGCGATGGCAGCAGTTCTGGAAGAATGGGAATCTCTGCCCTTCGGAGCCCTCTTTGACTCTTCCCGCTCCCCCTGGCCCTCTCTCTCCAGCCCATTGCCCAATCCTGACTATGAGCCCACTCCATGTCCATCATCCATCCCCTTCTCTCCACTCACACAGGTCTGAAACACGATTCTTACTTCCTCTTGCTTCTCTTTGTACTTGTTCATTGGCCTCTCTTTTGTCATTCTCTCTTGTCTCATCTCCCACGTGTTCTGTTTACAAATAATCTTCCTAAGAGAAAATCTGACATCTTCACTCCCCTGCTCTAATCTCTCCTCTGGCTCCTACTGGCCTATAGGAAAAATCCATCATGTTCTTGCAAGTAAACTCCTTGGCTTGGCATTGAAGGACCTCCACAGTCTGCCTCTCTCATTCCCTTTCATGCTTCTCTCTTCCATGTGCTCAGTGTGAACCGTGACAACTCACTTCATCTCCATCAGCCTCAGTTTTTGCCTCTGTAAAATGGGAGGATGGGCTCAGTGGCCTTTAAGGGACATTTCTGTTCTAAATCTTGGATTCCTGTGACTCTTAAACCATCTCCTGTTTATCCGTATCCATCAAGTCATTCCCCTGTGCTTATTCTGTATTCCCTTTATGCCTCTGCGCGCTCTAACCATCTCTTCAGACAAAACCCAGCTCAGGTGCCACCTTTGCTCTGGTGCTTTCCCATGCCCAGCTGACAGTGATCTCTCCCTCCTAAGCTATGCTTTGCTGTTTGTCCTGATCTTATTCTGCCTTGGATCATTCCAGTCCCTGCCACCAACCCAGCACACTCAAAGCTCCTGCAGTACACCCAGTACCCTCCAGTGCCCACCATGATGCCTTGCCCACAGTAGGGACTTCATCAGTGTTTGCTGAATTTGGTGGTGAGTTCCCTGTCATCGGACGTGTTCGGGCAGAGGCTGCTAGAGATGAAGAGGGTAGTTGGTTGGGCTGGATGATCTCTGACTCCAGTCCTTCCTCTGTGGAATGCAGAGGAGAGATGAGCTGGCCACACTCAGTTTCCTTCCAGCTCCCCCTGCCTTGTGATTGTGCGCCCCAAGGAGACGTCGTCGGGGTCCAGCAGGCCTTTAGAAAACAGGAGATCCCCTGCTCTCCAGCCTGCTGCTCTCTCTCCTCCTAGCTTGTTCCTCTCATCCTTTCCCTGCCAAGACCTTTTTGAATGAGGAAGTGGGAAGAATCTGGGCTCGAGGGATGGAAACCGGTTCCTCTGCTCAGTCTGGTCGAGCATTTGCTTGAGGCCACCAGACAGGCTCCAGGAGACATTTATCTTACCAACTTTTCGAAAACATTTTTTTACTATAATTTAAACTGACATCACTTGGTTTTGACATGGCAACAAGGTCTCGGCAGACTTAATGCCGGGCTCATTTTCCCAGGAACATCCGTATGGGAGATTTATGGATTTACCCCAACATGGAAACTAGTGATCGTGGAAGCCATCCAGAAACCGATTAGGGAGCTGGAAGCTTTCTGATGCTCTGTGTGATGCGTATTAAGTCATTATTGTTTTAATGAAATGTGGCTTAGCTGGGGTCTCCTGGCCTCTGATTTCCCAGTTTCAGGACTGAGTCATTAATTCCTATTAATAAGAATCTCTCAAGATAAAACAAAGACTGTGGGTTGAATGTGCCAGTGGGGAAGACATAACCTGTAATACACACACACACACACACACACACACACACACACACACACACACACACGGATAAAACACGCCTCTATATTTTGCATAGGGAAGGATCAGAGAACAAACAAATAAGACATTTGGTTTCAGGAGAAACTGGCAGCATGTTAGATACCTGGAAAGCCAGGTAGTATGTGGCAACCACTGTTTTGTGGATGATAGCAGGGTGGTCTGGAGCGTGGCTTTGGGGATGGAATATTTGCTAAGTAATTGGGAGACCCTTCTACCTCCTGGGACCATGGACAAGTCACTTAATCTTCAGCAGGGTTATCCAATGGAGAAGGAGTTGGGTTTAGACTCAGGAAGAACCAAGTTCAAATCCTGCCTTAGACATGATATTGATTGAGTGACCCTGGGCAAGTCCCTTAAGTACTTGGTATCCTAGGAAAGTCTCTTCAATGGTAGAAGGAGTTTCCCATATCATGGAAATTGTAGACCCAGTCCTATGCCTCAGTTGCTTTATCTGAAAGATGAGTGTGTGTTCTCATCTAGCCCCAAATCTATTGTCCTGTCCTAGAGGGTCCTTCTCCCCACCAAGTCATTCAGTGTGTTGGCAAGTTGATGCCATGTCCTGACCCAGGACACTTTATGGACCCATTCGGGGTCATCTGCCTCTGGATTATCCACTCTGACTTATCTGGGAAAAAACAGGAATCCCAGGCTGATTTGCTGATGACTCTCAGGCACATGTGGCTTTATCTCCTATGTGATTTATTCATGCCTTAGAACCATCAGATAAAGAACCAGAAAAGACTTTAGAGAGAAAGTATGACACAAGTCAAAGGATCTGGGTTCAAATCCTGCCTCTGCCTCTTATTACCTGTGTACCTAACCCTGAGCCTCAGGTTAATTCTCTGTCACATGAGGAGATTGCACTCCATGAACTCTTATGACCCTCCCATACCTTCTTGGATGCCATCTAAGCCCATCAGTCCCATAGACATGGTCCTAAGCCAGGAACCATGAATGGAGACCTTCCATTCTACTGGGAGAGGTACAAGCATATTCAGGAGCTCATAATCGGCCACTAGAGACGAGATGGGGCATGAGCGCAGTCTCCATTTACACAGGAGGAAACCAAGACTAAGAGAACGTGGGGGAGTGACTATCAGAGCTGGGATTTGAACCTTTCTTTCCAGAGCACAAACCCAGCTTTCCATACATGGGAAGTCCATTATAATCCCTAATAAATCAGCCCTACCCTGAGAGGATCCATACGTTCTACCATGAAATCCAGGACTATACGTTTTGGATTATCAGCTACTGCCATCCCACTGTTTCCCAGTGAACATGGTTAATTGAGAGGGAGGGTCATTGTAAGGGTTTCCTTTGGTTATTATGAAATTTGTGTTTGTTTGGAAGAAAAAAATCTCCTAACAACGAGAGCTGTCAACAGGCTGCTTCAGGAGGTCGTGGGTTTTCTCCCATCCCCAAACCTTCCTCCCCAGACCCTCCACCGAAGGTGTTTAGGCAAAGGTTGGCTGGATGTCACTTGTGGGAAATGAGAGAGAGGATCCCATTTCAGGCATCAGCGAGACTAGACGGTCCCTGAAATTTGGTAAAAGGGAAATTCCCCATTCGGTAAAACTCAAAAATAATCACTGGGAAGCCCTCAGCGGGAGGGTTAGCTACTCAGCTCACTTCTCTGATGCTGCGGTGCTGCTGATCATCAGTGGCATGTCCTCCTCCAGTGACCACATCAATAAGCAGGGGGTGTCATGGCTAGAAGCTGGCCTGCTTCATTTCCCACCTATTACACATCGTGGCACATAAGGGAGACTTCACCTCGCATGCTCGAGGCTGTGGGGAAAGGTAGGTCTTCATTAGCGAAGTCTCCGACTCATCAGGCTGTTCTCTAAGGTGATGAAATCACAGCTTTGGCAAAACAACAGAAAGGCCCTGTTTGTAAAGGCTGTAAATTGTCTGATTGTAAACAGCTGGAGAGCAGGGGACTGGCTTTAACCTTTCTCTGGATCCCCAGCACTCAGCACTCAGCATACAGGAGGCTTAATAAATGCTTATTGATGTTGCGTTCCTTCCCCAACTCAAATATAAACTCCCTAAGGGCAGGATTCTTTTTGTTTGCCTTTACGGATTTGTTTATGCCTCTCCAGTATTTTTTCAATTTTGTCTGTGTAGAGATACCTATATATTCACAGTATTTATGTATATCTATCTGCCTGCCAGTCTGCCTGTCCATCTCTCTGTCTGCCTGCCTGCCTGCCTGCCTGCCTGTCTGTCTGTCTATCTGGTCATCTATCTATCTATCTGTCTGTCTGTCTATCTGTCTGTCTGTCTGTCTATCATCCATCTATCCATCCATCTATCTATCTATCTATCTATCTATCTATCTATCTATCTGTCTATCCATCTATCCATCCATCTATCTAATCTATCCATCCATCCATCCATCTATCTATCTATCTATCTATCTATACATCATCTATCTATCTATCTATCTCTCTATCCATCATCTATCTATCTCTCTATCTCTCTATCCATCATCTATTTATCTATCCATCCATCTATCCATCCATCTATCCATCTATCTATCTATCCATCTCTCTATCCATCCATCCATCCATCCATCTATCTATCTATCTATCTATCTATCTATCTATCTATCTATCTATCTATCTGTCTGTCTGTCTGTCTGTCTGTCTGTCTGTCTGTCTATCCATCTATCCATCCATCTATCTAATCTATCTATCCATCTATCTATCTATCTCTCTATCCATCATCTATCTATCTATCTCTCTATCCATCATCTATCTATCTATCTATCTATCTATCTATCTATCTCTCTATCCATCATCTATCTATCTATCTATCTATCTATCCATCCATCTATCTATCTATCCATCATCTATCTATCTCTCTATCCATCTATCCATCTATCTATCTATCCATCATCTTTCTCTCTATCTCTCTATCCATCATCTATCTATCTGTCTGTCTGTCTGTCTGTCTGTCTGTCTATCCTATCGAACACAGTGCTTGGAACATATTAGATGCTTAATATGTGTTGATTGGTTGCCATGCCCAGTTCTTAGCACAGAGCTTTACACATCCACGCTGTTTAAATGCTTGTTGCATTTATGTAATTTGTGTGATTAATGTGAATGCTAATTTGTTAGCATGAATGAATTCTTATTTGCAGGAATTGAATGGGATCCTGGCTTCTTCTATCAGCGCAGTTAGACCTGGGGCCCACAGGGCTGGACCACACTAAATGAAATTAAGGCTGTAGGTGCTGCTAATTTGCTGTAGCTCATATTCTAGAAATTAAGGAGAGGCTGAATAAAACTCCCCAAACCACACATCAGTAGACAAGACAAGGCTCTCTAAGGCCATCTAGGCCAGCCATAGCTAAAGGAATCCCTTGAATAACAAAACCAACAGATGGTCCTCCAGCCTCAGCCTGGAAACTCCCAAGGAGGGGAACCAACCACCTGTGGGAAGGAAGGGGGCTTGATCAAGGGCAAAGTCACATTCAGGTGCCGTGGCCTAATGTCGGCGCTCACTTCCTCCTAGAATTACTCTGTATCTACTCTTTTGTATAGGTTTTGTTTCTCCCCAGGTGAATGTAAGCACTTTGTATCCTTAGCTTGTAACACAGTAGAAACTGGACCAGTTCTAAAGCCAATCATAGGAATGGAAGCTCCTTGAGGGCAGGCTCAACCCCTTTGTGTCACTTATGGATTTCTTGCTCTCTCTTCACCCTTCTCTGAATCATGGTCCCATTATGCTCATAACAGAAGCCTAGAGAGGAAAATAACTCAGACTAGAGCCTTCCAGCTTTGCCGTCCTGTCGATCTGTGAATTGTTCTAGACGGGTAAGGGGACAAAGGAGCCTGGCATTTCCCATCTCAGCTTTCCGTCCTTATTTCAGAAGACGCTAGACTTTGGGCTTATTTTCAAACGATGGTATGTTGTTTCACCTTTGTTCAAACTTGTTAAATTCTGGATGTAGTTTAAAGACCATTTAAAACATTCTTATTTCTCTCCCTCTCTGCCACGTCTTCATGCCTTTTATAGATGGTTAAAAACCAGACTGTGTGAGGGTTTTTAGGACTTTTTTGTGGTGCTGCTGGTGGTGGTGCTGGTGCTGAATGGAAGAGAACATTACAATAGCCAGTTGGGGGCTCTTTTGCCATTTTCTTTTTTGTCTTGGTCCTCCCAACACAGGCTTGAGGATGGGCTAGTCTAAGGGGCTGAATAATATAACTTGATGATATCTAGGGGTACCATCCAAGGCACTTGATGGATTCTGCCATTAGCAGTAGTATTCTAGGATCCTGACAATACTGGGATTTTAGTGATGAACATCAGAGGTCGATGGTCACAGAGGAAAGGTTTCTCCCAGGATGTGTTTGGGATTCCTTCCTTTTCCCCTTCAATCTTTTAGACTGTGGCTTTTTGGAGAGCTTAGGTCAGACGCTACCACTTACACAGGATTTTTCCTGATCTCCTGAAATATCCAGATTCTCAAACTAAAATAAGGACATGGTACTACTTCTCTATATGAGTTATGTTTATTTATTGCCTGCCACATTTGGCCTATAGAATGTTGGCCCCTAAACGAGGGCAAGGATGGTTTGGTTTTCAAGCTATGTTTCCCACAGTGCCTGGGGCATAGAAGTCACTTTATAAATGTGGGTCGAATTGAATTGTAGCTAGGTGGTACCACTGTGCAGAGTGCCAGGTCTGGAATCAGGACGACTCATCTTCCTGAGTTCGAATTTTGCTTCAGATGATAGTTATGTGACCCTGGACAAGTCACTCAGTTTCCTCATCTATAAAATGAACCAGAGAAGAAAATAACAAGCCATTACAGTATCTCTGCCAAGAAAACCCCAAATAGGGTCATAAAGAATTGGATGCAGTCAAAATGTCTGAACAAATCAGAATGGAGCCTAGCACTCTGTTCAGAGTAGGTGCTGAAAGAATATTTATTGTGTGAATAATTACGACTTGACTAGTGATGTTTTTGGTTTACTCAGACTCCCAGGTAAGGTATCTCCCTCCACCAGTGCAGGTGGTGATCACCTCATCTGAAGCATTAGAGTTGCTAACAGGTTAAGTCACTTGCCCAGGATCACATAGTCATATGTGCCTGAGATTAAACTTGAACTCAAGTCCTATCATCCTCAAGGCTGGCTTAATGTTCACTATGCCATCCCTCTCTCTCTCTCTCTCTCTCTCTCTCTCTCTCTCTCTCTCTCTCTCTCTCTCTCTCTCTCTCTCTCTCTCTCTTTCTCTCTCTGTCTCTGTCTGTCTCTGTCTGTCTCTGTCTCTCTCTCTCTCTCTCTCTCTTTCTCTCTCTGTCTCTCTCTGTCTCTGTCTCTGTCTCTGTTTCTCTGTCTGTCTGTCTCTGTCTCTCTCTCCCTCTCTGTCTCTCTTCCTTACTCTGTCTCTCTTCCTTACTCTCTCTCTCTCTCTCTCTCTCTCTCTCTCTCTCTCTCTCTCTCTCTCACTCTCTTTCTCTCTCTTTCACTCTCTTTATTTCTCTCTCTCTCTTTGTTTATTTTGCTAATTTTTGCCTGCACTGGAAACAAAAGTCTTGTGAGGCATTTAGAAATACTGGCCATGGATCTGGAATGTGTTACTGGCCTCATTGTTCCTGAGATTGTTTTCAGTTCCCACCCAGCTCTCTAATTGACTTGAGTTTTCAGATAAATATGTTGGCTCAAGACGGCCTCTCATTCTTCATTGCTCTTTAGTATTTCTAGAGAATATTTTAGGCTATTTTGTGCCTTATCATTGCCAAAATATTCATCATTTCAGGGTCAGCCTGAAAAATGGAAAATGAAAAATACAAATTCATCTGTTTGTCCCCAAAGGGTAAACCTCGGCTCAATCTAAACAAATTGCAAAGGAGAAAATTGAGTCTTGATGTCACCAAAAAGAAAAAATAGCCCAAACCTTCCTAACAATTGGAGCTTTCTCTAATAAAAGGGGCTCTCTCAGGAGCTGGTTTCTTCTCTCACCCCCAAGTTTTGTAGAGGGAGTTCTAGTTTAGTTGGTTTAGACTATGTGGCCACCAAAATCCATTCCGACTGAGATTCTGTGATTCTCTGAGAATGAGTCAAAAATGGCAGCAGCGGTGGTGGTGGTGGGGGGGGGGGGGTTAAAACTAGATCCCCAGAAGAGCTGGATCTGAGCTACTACATCTTAAAAGTTAATATTCCAAGGATTCCAAAGAGAAGCAATGAGCAGAAGGGTTGGCTTTGAGCCAAGACCAGGGTTCAATTTCTGCTTCTGACAGGTACAAACTTCTTAACTCTGGACAAATCACTAATCTTCTCACTGCTCTGGACAACTCTTAAGACATTAAATTGTATGTTAACCCCTTGTTAGGTTGCAGAGTGGGTGCCAATCTGCATGAGCAGAAGGAGTTTTCCTCATCCAGGAATTCTTCATGCTAAGTGAAATCATAGGACCCATTCCTATTTCTTTTCTTCTTTTTTTTTTAAACCCTTACCTTCCATCTTGGAGTCAATACTAGTGTATTGGTTCCAAGGCAGAGGAGTGATAAGGGCTAGGCAATGGGGGTCAAGTGACTTGTCCAGGATCACACAGCTGGGAAGTGGCTGAGGCCAGATTCGAACCTAGAACTTCCTGTCTCTAGGGCTGACTCTCAATCCACTGAGCCACCCAGCTGCCCCCCTCCCCCGTTCCTATTTCTATATTCTACATCCACTCTAATAAACTGTAAACTCTTTGAGGGGAAGGCCTGTGCAGTTTCTCATTTCTTTAATCCCTAGTCTGGTACTAAATACATGTTTGTTAAGTGGAATTGGATTTTGGACATCATCAAGTAGTCAGAGCTCATGCTTTTTGGGGGGATGATTTCTTGGATTGATAAAAAATTGATAAGAATTATAGATTTAGATAAAGATAACTTTGAAGTCACTTATTCTACCCTATTTATTTGACAGATGAGGAAAATGAGTCCAAGAGAAGTTAAGTGATATTGCCAAGCTTATTTTTAAAAATTAATTTGTTTTATACTTTTTTTTTACATTTTGAGTTCCCAATTCTCTTTCTTCCTCGAGCCCCTCCCCAACCCTTTGAGAAGTCAAGCAATATGATATCAATTATACATGTGAAGTCATACAAAACATTATTTCCATATTAGTCATGTCACCAAAAAAAAAAGGCAAGAAAAATAAAGTGAAAAAAGTCTGCTTCAATATACACTCAAAGTTCATCAATTCTCCCTCTGGAGGTGGATAATACTTTTTATTCTGGGTCCTTTGGAATTGTCTTGGAGCATTGTATTGCTAAGAATAGTCAGATCTTTCCCAGTTAATAATCATTGCGCTATTGTTGTTACTGTGTACATTGTTCTTCTGGTTCTGCTCACTTCACTTTGCATCAGTTCATATAAAATTTTCCAGTTTTGTCTGAAACCATCCTGCTTATCATTTATTAGAGCACAATAGTATTCTTTCGCATTCATGTACCACAACTTGACCATCCATTTCCTAATTGACAAGAATTCCTATACTTTCCAATTCTTTACCACTACCACCACCACCAAAAAAAAAAAGCAGCTATAAGTATTTTTGTACAAATGGTGGTCCTTTTCTTCTTTCTTTGATCTTTGGCATTTCTAGGTTAAAGGATTTGTGATTTTAGCCCTTTGGGTATATTTCTAAATACTTCAGAATGGTAGGATCAAATCACAATTCCACTAACAGTGTATCAGTATCCCAATTTTTCCACATCCCCTCCAACACTGATCATTTTCCCTTTCTGTCATGTTAGCCAATCTTATGGGTATGAAGTAGTATCTCAGAATTGTTTTAGTTTGCATTTCTCTAACTTTTAGTAGCAGGGCATTTTCTTCATGTGACCATGGATGGCCTTGATGTCTTTTTCTGAAAACTGCTTGTCCATATCCTTTGACCATTTGTCATTTGAGGAATGGCTCTTGTTTGTTGTTGTTGGTTTTGTTTTTTTTTTGAGTCCCGTATATAGTTGGAAATTGACTTCCCTAATAAGTGAAAGAGATGGGATTTGAACCTGCATCCTTTGACTCTAAATCCAATATTCTGTTCATTGTACTACATGGTTTCTAATTAACAGAGTAACCTATTTTTGGTCAATTTTCTGGTGTGTCTAGGCACCCCTTTCCTTTGTCATTGAATCTCTAAGCAGTTCAATTTCAAGGATATAGTTTCTGTTATCCCAAGATTATGCTAAGAATCCATGGCTGAATCCTCTTGGGGGAAATTCATACCATGTAAACTTTTCACCAAAGCAGATAGCGACCCCTCTAAGACTTGCTAGATACATTGGAAAGACATGGACTGTGTCGTCAGAGTTCAAGTCCTTTGTGATTGAATTAGATGACCTGTGAGATTCCCTCTAGCTCTAGATCTGTGATCCTTGGGACCCACTGGAGGCAGATAGTTGTTAAATAACTTACCAAATGTCAGAGGAAGGATTTGAACTCGGATTTTCTTGGGCCCTGGCCCAATGGAATATGTACTATGCCATTCTACAGCCTTCTAATGAAGGCTAGGATTAACATCTTAGCCTTTCCAGGTAGGATAAACCACTGGAGTGCATAGAAATGAAAGCTTGGGAATCAGAGCATTTCCCTTCTCCCCTTTCTTTGACATATACAGCATTGCATACATTTGATGCCATTCAGAAATGCTGCCTTATTTTGAGATGTTTAATAAAAGGGTGAAGCTGCTGACACTTGATGAGATATGAACGTGTTTCTCCGGAATGCCATTTGGCTCTCACATTAAGAAAACATTGGTTGCTTGATTGATAAAAAGAAAGGAAAACAAGTCCAAAAATGTAGATGATTTCCCGGGATGGGTGCATTACTCACTTGGAGGAGGCTCGTTCTTTAAACTAGATTTTCACATCACTAACATATGTTTGTGGTTCGTCTAGCGTGGTTTCCATGGTTCTGCCCCAGCCCCCGAGTCCTCTCTGTGCACCCATGGGCCCTTCAAGAGAAGCAGAGGGGAGGGGGGCAGTTTCCTCATCTCCTATCATTCTGCTGCATGGAGGGGGGCATTGCAATTTGAACACAGAGTCAGTGTCAACAACCTCGATGATTCAAGACAATGGGGAGACCAATTGGAATCTGGTTTCTTGAAAGGAAGAGGGGGTTGGGTGGTGTGTCAGTGCTTGTTGGCCTTGGATTTAAGCTTGACTCCAAAGGAATGAAGTCATGCTAAACCCTTCTCTCGTTCCCTCTTTTCACCACCACCCCCAACCCCAAACTAAAGTAAGTGGAAGATTGCATGGCTTGCCCAATGAGAAACATTTGTCATCTCTGCTAAGCTGTCAGAGCTTTCCAGAAACAAATAGCTGGCCTTTGGCTTGGAAACACTGATGTTCTAGGGAGGTGAGGATCCATTTTGGGGGACTTGAAAGATTGTTCTTAGAGGATGAGACATGCGAGAAACAGGGTTGATGCTGCTATTTTCTGATTTTTCAGTGGAATAGGAATCTAGCTTCTGAGACGCAGCTCTGGGCAGCAGGAAACAAAGGCAGTGGTGCAGTGGTTAGAGAGCCAGGCTTGGAATTAGGAAGGACAAGATTCAAGTCTCACTCCCTGAGGGTGTTACCCTGGGAAAGGCAGGTAACGGCTCCATGCTTTGGTGGCCGCCCTCTAAGACGGCTGAAGAGAAGTCAACAAGCACTTAATAAGTGCCCACTGTGCAATGGGAAGTGGAGGTCAAGAATGCTGACGGCCTGGCTGATCCTAGACATGTCTCGCTCTGCTTGCCATCAGGTTTTGTCCAACCACCTTTCTCATTTTGGGTGGGGGGAGGAAGAGGGAATGTGGGGGACACAAAGTTCAGATCTGACTTGGCCAGGAAAGGCTCCGTTTTAATCAGCTTAGGGTTTCCTTTTCCTGCTGGCCAAGGGGGGCGACACCTGTGTTTTCTCTAAGACTCAGAAGGGAAGATTGAAATCGGAGTTTGGAGGCCCCAGTGCTTTGCTGGGCAGAGAGCTCCCATCTGCCTACGTTAGCTTCAGGAAGGCACACACAGCAGTTTGCCTTCTACGATCTGAGCCAGGGTGCTGGGGAGGGCCGACGGGAGAACCGGAAAGCGAATGACACCTATTGATTTTTTTTAAGGGGAAAAATGTGGCTTAAGTGTTGGCTTTCCAAAAAGCAATTTAAAAAGCCCTCTGCTTGCTGAAAAGCAGAGGGGTTATGCCAGAGGTCAGTCTTTATAAGTTTGGGGTTTGGGGGTAAAATATTTGAGCATCTCTTATCTCCTGCTTGTTTTCTTATCCCAGGAAGATCTCATTAGAGTTAAACTGGAGTAAAAACTGCCTTCTTCCAAGGACCTTTTTGGCTGACTTTCACAGAGTCCTTGGAATAGTTCTTTCTCAGGGGAGAAAGATCCTGACCATGTGCCTGGCTTCCTCCCAGGCCATCTCAGTTCCCCAGACTCCCCCTTTGCCTTCCTCCTCTCTGCCTCACCTTGTACTCTCCTATAAATGTCTTATAATAGCTAACATTTATACCAAGCTTCCTGTGTGCCAGGGGTACTATGCTAATCACTTTACAAGTATGATCTAGTTTGATCCTTGCAACAACCCTGGGAGGGAGGTGCTCTTATTATTTCCATTTTACAATTGAGGAAACTGAGAAAGAAGTAAAGTGACTTACCCAAGGTCACATAGCTAGAAGGTACCCAAGGCTGGATTTGGTCTTCCTGACTCCAGACCAATTTCTGTATCCATTGTGGCACCTGACATTCTGGAAGCCATGCCTTCACAATCTACCTCTGCCATATCCTTCGTTCATTCGTTCATTCATTCATTCGTTCGTTTGTTCACTCCTCCCTTCCTTCGTTCGTTCGTTCGTTCGTTCCTTCCTTCCTTCCTTCCTTCCTTCCTTCCTTCTTTCCTTCCTTCCTCCCTCCCTCCCTCCCTCCCTCCCTTCCTTCCTTCCTTCCTTCCTTCCTTCCTTCCTTCCTTCCTTCCTTCCTTCCTTCCTTCCTTCCTTCCTTCCTTCCTTCCTTCCTTCCTTCCTTCCTTCCTTCCTTCCTTCCTTCCTTCCTTCCTTCCTTCGTTTCGTTCATTCGTTCGTTCGTTCCTTCCTTCCTTCCCTCCCTCCTTCCTTCTTTCTTTCCTTCCTTCCTTCTTTCCTCCTTACTTAAAATCAACACTAAGTATTCATTCCAAGACAAAGAGCAGTAAGAGCTAGGCAATTGGAGTTAAGTGACCTGCCTACTCTGAGACCAGATTTGAACCCAGGATCTCTCATCTCCAGGCTTAGCATTCTTATCCTTTCTACTACCTAGTTACCCCTGCCATATACTTTCTGTTCAGTCTTGGGCAAGTGACAATCTCCCTGGGTCTCAGTTTCTTCACCTGTAAAATTAGGAGGGTTGTCCTAGATGACATTCTAAGAAGCTTTTCAGTTTTCATTATAGATTTAGAACTGAGTTGGACTTTAGGGGTCATCACATCCAGGCTACCCAATTTATGGATGAGCAAATGGAGGCTTAGACAGCATGACTCACTGAAGGTCCCACAAGAGGAAATTGTTGAAGCAGGATTTGAACTCCGGGTCTCTGATTCTAAATCCAGTAGTAACTCTACTCAGTTGCTTTTTAAATGTGCAACTGCATTGTGTTTTATTGTAGTTGTGTGTGTCTGTGTGTCAGGGTGTCCATCTTATCTCCCTATTCAACTGTCAGCTTTGGCAGGGCTGGACCTGTGGATTAACCTGAACTTTACCTGTACCCCCGCCCTAGCCCAGAGCAGTCTGCATGCCCCAGGTGCCTAATAAATGGTTGTTTGTTTGTTTTTGCTTTTGTTTTGTTATCCTTTGACCCTGCTGACTCTCACCCAAACATACTTAACTGAATATGGAGGGAAGTATGGGATGGACCATCAGGCTTGAGAAATGTCTCAAATACCTTTTCAAAATCAAATATTGAGACAACACAGTCTAGTGGATAGATGCTGGATCTATGGTTGATCAGACCTGGATTCAAATGCTGCCTTGACTCTTTATTACTTTTGGGACCCCAAAAAAGTCACTTCCTTTCTCTAATTCCTCATTGGAAAGATGTAGATCTTGGTCTCCATGTTCTTCCAGGTCCCTTCCAGCTCCAGGACTCTGATCTCGTGATTCTGTGATGGTACTCTTTTGGGCAAGTCACTTCACCTTGGTTTGCCTCAGTTTCCTCATCTGTAAAATGGGGATACACGTCATCGCCCTCTGTCAGGGTGGTTGTGAGGATCAAATGAGCTAATGTCCTTTATGTCCTCAGGACATTGGCTCAATGCCAGTTCTTGTTGTGGTTCATATATAATGTTAATATATAATGAATACACATATACAGATACTTCATAGTAAGCCACTGAAGGAAGTCAGGTGAATGTCAGTATCTGTTTTCCTAATGAAAGCTCGGAGGGTCAGAGAGATTTTTCGTGGAAGGAGCCCTGAATCTGGAGCCTGACGACCTGGTTTGATAGGCAGATAGGACCTGTGTGGCATGGACCCAGACACTTCCCCCCCAAACCTCAGTTTCCTCATCTGTAAAGTGAGAGCTGCACCAGCAGATCCCTTCCACCTTTCCTGTGGCCCCCTGATCGGTAAGATGAGAGCTCCCTTTAAAGAGGCCATTGGGGGAGAGTAGATGGAGCACCAGCCTTGGAGTCCACGGCAAGGGGTCAGGAAAGCCCAGTCATAGAGCAGGCAAGTGAGAGCAGCGAGATTTGAACCCAGGTTTTGGGCATTTTATCTCTAGTCATCCTTCCTTCTACTATTCTGCCCCACCAAGGCAGCCCGCTGGCAAGGTTCACTTTAGGGGAAGTGTTGGCACAAAGGAGGCGCTCCTCTGGGTCCTCACTGCTCCTCAGCCTAACGAGGGGGCCTGAAACCTCTGTCAGCTTTCTTACTAACGTTCCGCCTTATTTTAGCCAAGAAAAGTTTCTCACTCCGGAGCGCCCCCACCCTGGTGATAAATAAGGCCCCGAGCCCAGAGACAGACAGCTGGCCTTCGCTGCAGCAAATACCTCCAGCCCACAGTCATGATCTGGCCAGAGTGTTTTTCTTGGCCCTGGGCAGGGATGGGGAGTCAGTGCCCTTCTTGGGAGGGAGTTTTAATTAGTCTGAGAAAGCTCCACAATGGATCGGCGTGACGTGGGCTGCGGCAAAGTCTCCAGCTGGGAAGGGACTGATTCCAGCGGGGGGACAGGGATGGCTTAGGGTCTAGAGCCAGAGGGGATCTCTGAGAACCTCCATGGAGATGCCCTCCTTTGCAGAGCCGCAACCGCGGTTAGAGAGAGCTGACGGGACTTGCACAAGTTTACGTAGAGAGGAAGGGATGGGTGGAAGCCCTGGATCTGGTCTTCCAAGCCTGGGCCAGTTGTTCTATCCATCAGGTCAGTCCGTTGCTCAGGAAACATTTATTAAGCACCTACTATGTGCCAGACACAGCGCTAAGCTCTCGGGATGCACAGAAGGCAAAAGACAACCCTTTCTCTCAAGGAGTTCATAGTCTAATAGGAGAGAGAAGAAGCAAACAGCTATATACAGTCAAGTGAGAGAGAGGATGTATAGGCAATAATGAGCAGAATTAGAATTAGGAGGCTTTGGGGAAGACTTCCTGGAGGAGGGAGAATTTTGGTTGGGACTTAACGGAAGCTGGGGAGGTCAATAGGGGTGGAGTGGGGGAGGGAGAACATTTTCAGACATGCAAGGATGGAGCCAAGAGATGGAATGACCAGGAGGCCAGCGCCACTGGGCTGAAGGATGTAGGGAAAGAGGGTGTAAAGAAGACGGAAAAGGCAGGAACGGGTTATGAATGTCACACAGAGGAGTTTGTATTTTATATTTATTGCCTGAGGTGATAGGGAGCCATTGACATTTATTGTGTAAGGGAGTGACGTGCTTGATCTAGAACATTAATGGAATCCTTTTGGTGGCCAAATAGAAGATAGATTGGATGGGGAGAGACTGAGGCAGGCAGTGGTGATGGAGATTGGGGATCAGCAGAGAAATCAGGACGAGATGGGTAGGTCTGTCAGCATAGGGATGGTAGTTCAATCCACAGGAGCTGATGCACCAAGGGAGAAGAGAGGAGAGCCTAGGACAGAGCCTTGAGGGGACGTCTCTGGTTAGCTGGCATGATCTGGGGGACGATTCCATATAGGAGACGTGGAAAGAGCAATCTGGTGGGCAAGAGGAGAACTAGGAGAGAGAGGCATCCCGAGGACCTAGACAGTGTTAAGAGAAGAGGCAGTAGCAAAGGCTGCAGAGAGGCCAAGAAGGACGAGAAAAGGTCTTCGATACAGCAGCTAAAACAGCATCGGTAACTTTGCAGGCAGAATCCTTGGTTGGATGGTGAGGTTGAAGCTGGATTGGAAGGTCAGTCAGTTAATAAGCACTTATTAACTGCATCCTTTGTGCCCCCACAGGGCTAAGCTTTGGTTAAGTGACTGTACGAACACAGCTTGGTATCATCTAAGCCTCCATCCATTGTGGTCCTAGACGGATGCTTCCTTGGGATGTGGAGGGCAGCAACACTAGGGACAGACTGTTCAGCCTCCCGGGGCACCGCAAGGCTGACTTTAGGGTCATGGATTTAGAGCTGGTGAGGACCCGGGGGAGAGACCAACTAGTCGATGACTTCATTTTTCAGAGGGGGAACCTGAGGACCATAAAGGGAAGTGTGAGCTGTCTGACCTGGCACAGGCACGAGGTGCCTCAAGCCTCCGTACATCAGCTTAAGTGCTGCAGGACCCAAATCCAACATAGCTAACTGTAGAAGGAAAGGCCAAGGAGAGGCTCCAGGACAGCTTTCTGGATTTAGGAGAAAGTGCTGTGACTTACAGGGAGCCGGTGTTCTCGACTTCTTATGGCCAAGTTGGGCCCAGGCTTGCAGATTTACAGCGAAAATGTGTCTCCCAGACCCCCGAGAAGTCTGCTGAAGCCCAGAGAGCCCTTCCCGTAATAATATTTTTATCATATTGTGACATAATACAGTATGGTATTATTGAAAATAAAATACCGGATTACAAAGGAAAACAATTTTATTAAATTTATTATATTATATATATAAATAATAAATACATTATTAAATTTATTAAATTTTAATAATAAAAATATTATTATAAATATAAATTCATTAAATTTATTAATATAATTTATTAAAATTATCAAATTTGTTGTAAAACAAGTTTCTACACCTTAAGCAAAGGACCCCTGTCTTTTTTCTTTATATAGTCTATCTATCCTTATTTTACTGTTGGGGGTCATCCCTGCCCCTATTCCCTTACCTGGGTGACGCTCTAGGAAGAAAAGGCTTCATTAGAGGGATGCTGGGGTAAGTTTTGGGTTTTTATTTTCTCTTTGTGTCCCCAGTACTTAGCATGGTTCCTGGTACACAGCAGAGCTTAATAAATGCAGAGAGGTGGGAGGGAGAAAGAAAGAAAGAAAGAAAGAAAGAAAGAAAGAAAGAAAGAAAGAAAGAAAGAAAGAAAGAAAGAAAGAAAGAAAGAAAGAAAGAAAGAAAGAAAGAAAGAAAGAAAGAAAGAAAGAAAGAAAGAAAGAAAGAAAGAAAGAAAGAGGGAGAGAAAGAAAGAGGGAGAGAAAGAAAGAAAGAGGGAGAGAAAGAGAGAGGGAGAGAAAGAAAGAAAGAAAGAAAGAAAGAAAGAAAGAAAGAAAGAAAGAAAGAAAGAAAGAAAGAAAGAAAGAAAGAAAGAAAGAAAGAAAGAAAGAAAGAAAGAAAGAAAGAAAGAGGGAGAGAGGGACAGAGGGAGAGAGGGAGAGAAAGAAAGAGGGAGAGAGGGAGAGAAAGAAAGAAGGAGAGAAAGAAAGAAGGAAGGAAGGAAGGAAGGAAGGAAGGAAGGAAGGAAGGAAGGAAGGAAGGAAGGAAGGAAGGAAGGAAGGAAGGAAGGAAAGAGGGAAGGAGGGAGGGAGGGAGGTTTCTCTTGTCATTGCTGACTAGGGGCAGCCCCAGCCTCACCTCTTTCTCTGTCTTTCTGCCTTGATGATTCCAGTCTCTCCCTTCTCTCATTCCCCAACCCTGTTGAGCCTCTAGTGAGAGAAAGGTCCCTGAGAAGGAGGCTGGAGTGTGGTCTGCTCTGGAGGAAGGGGCAGGCTGGGGTTACTGCTGATGTGTTCCTCCACCAGAACAGGGTGGCAGTGGTTCAGAAGTCGAGGCAGGCTCCGAGAGCCCAGAGTCTCCATCTAAGAGTTCTGTGTTAATCACCTGTTTGGCTTGCCAAGAATGCTCGATGGGATAATGATGCCAGGGGAGGGAGATGCAATGACAGGAACATTACAGGTTTGGCCCAATGTGCTGTAATCCCTGACTGGTTTAAAGGCATATTTTGGTAACTTCAGCCCAGACATCATGGCTGTGCCTTCTTTCCAGACAGGAGCACCCATGAAAGGTAGCAGGGCTCTTGGTGCCCCTTTCATCTGCCTCTTTGTTCTCTGACTGCTCTAGGTGGCACCGCCATGCTCTCAGAAGGTGGGAGGAGGGAGCTCCTACAGCTATTACAAATATCATACAAAGACTAGTGACTTTGGAGTAAATACGTGGTCTTGTGTCATGTAAAGCACTCAGGATTTGGGGTAAAGAGACCTGAATTCAAATGCTGACTGCTGTTATGCAAGCTGTGTGACCTTGGACAAGTTATCACATCTTTTTGAACATTAGTTTTCTCGTCTGTAAAATGGGCACATTGATACCTTCAGATTCCACCTCACCAGGTTGTTGAGACTCAAGTGAGAAGAGCACTTTGCGAAATGTGAAGTCAGCTCTTGGGGTGATCGGGGGCATTGGGAAAATTCAAATTTGTTGTCCTTTGGTGTTTTCAGTCCTGTCCAACTCTTTGTGGCCCCATCTGGGGCCTTCTTGGCAGAGATACTGGAGTGGTTCACCATTTTCTTCTCCGACTCATTTTACAGATGAGGAAACTGAGGCAAACAGGGTTAAGTGACTTGCCCAGGGTCCCACAGCTAGAATGTTTCTGAGGCCAGATTTGAGCTCAGAAAGATGAGGCTCCCTGACTCCAGGCCCAGTGCTCTGGCCGCTTTAGGATGAAATAAAAGAAATGTTGCGATGCCCCTGCTATGGAAATCATGAGGCCGGGGGGTGGGGTTGACTCTCCTGGGCCCCAGCTGCTACCTAGCCAAGACAGAAAGATGATGACTGAGCAAATTGGAGTCCTTCGGCTCCCCGAGTGTAGCCATGGCCCTTGGAATGCAAGAAAAAGAAGGTCTGTCTCTTGGGGAATCCAATTCCCCTTAAACACACAGGCACAGCCTGGAGAGATGACCTGGAGCCCACCCAGGGGAGACAAGGCTCCGTACAGCCAATGGGGAGGGGGGCTCTGTGGACGTGGCTGTCTCCGGGAAGGTGTGAGGGGAGAGGGAGCCCCCCCAGCTTTCAAACACTGGATGCTTTTGCCCCTGTGGCGTCTCGGAGGATGCGAGGTGCGGCATTCCCTACTCCCTGCCCCACCTGTGGAAAAGCACACTGCCCACTGGTTGTTGCTGCCAGAGTGAGCATCCTGGAGACCGGAGCCTTCTGTCTGGGGCCCAAGGCAGGCCTGGGAAGGGCTGAGGCAAGCTTCCTTGCAACTGCCCAGAATTCCAAGGGAGCCCTTCCTGGGGCTTTGAGATCGCTCTGGAGCTGTGGGTGTAGGCTGGGTCTCTGGCTGGCTCATCAAGGCAGAGATGCCATTCCTGGGTCGCTGCCTCTGACCCCCCAGGATATAAGGGGGGAGGGAGAGAGCCAGAAAGGAAACTGGAGATGTCACTGGCGCTTGGGAGGCACTTACTGCATTCTCGGGGACCTGCCTCCAAGGAGAGTTGTTATTTCCTAAGATCCAAGTGAGCTCAGTCCAGTTCAAGAACAGTTTGTTCTAGGAGGTAGAAAGCAGAGAGGGCAGAGATTTAGAATGAGAAGAAACCCTGGAGATCCAAAGATCCAGCTTCCTCTTTGAACAGACGAGGAAAATGGTGCCCTAGGAGGGGAAGAGATTTGTCTACTGTCACACAGCTTGTAGAGAAAATGGTTAGGATTTGAAACCAGGTCTCCCAAATCCCTCTCTGCCTTCCCCGAGGCTCCCAATGAGAATCATTGTTTCTCTATCAGAAATCTTACTGGATTTCATCTGAACCTTTCCTTTGCACTCCTCCATTTTATTAGCGAGGCAGTTGGAGTTAAGGGACTTGTCCAGGGTCACATAGCTAAGAATTCTGAGGCCAGAATTGAATTCGGGTCCTCCTGACTCCAGGTCACTGTGCTACCTAGCTGCCCCTCTTCAGGGATTTCTACAAGCTGTTCCCCTGCCTGGGATGCCCTTTCTCCTTATCTCTGCCTCTCTGAACCTTTATCTCCCTTCAGGTTCCAGCTCAGGTGCCCCCTGGCCGCTAGAGCCTCCTCTAATCTCTCAGTGCCATCTCCTTCCTCAGTTTGCCTCATATTGGCATGCCAGTGTGCCTTTGTATTTCCTCAATGGAATGTAAGCTCTTTGAGGAAAGGGATTCTTTTTTATCAACGGTGTTCCACTTCAGCTTGTTGACTCCTTCAGCATCAGGGGGATGGGCTCTATTGAGACTCAGAGGGTCCAGGTTGGAATCCTCCCTCTGTCACTTACTACGTGTGTGGCCTTGAACACGTCACATCCCTGTCCTACATCTTGGTTTCCTCATCTTTCCCAAGCACACGACAAGCATTTACTGAGGGCTTCCCATGGACCAATGTACTAGGCGTACAAAGACAGAAGTGAAAATAGTAAATGTGAGGAGCTCACGATGTGGGGGGAGGATTGGTGTGGGCAGAGGGCATGAACTCAGCGCCTTCAAACTCGAGATACATGATCCTACAGTCCTGAGATATGTAGAGACTCCCCTGGTGTGTACGTACGTCCCTCAGGATGCTCGGAATTCCAAGGGGACAATGCCTAGGATGGATTCCCATTAGCTCTTGGGGAAGCCCGTTTTGCCACATCCAAAAAGGGCCTTCACTCAAGAAGATCTGACCTCTTGGATCCATCTCCATGTCATGACCTACTTAGAGGCATTTAATTTTAGGGAAAGAATTTAGGGAAATTATGTGGGCCAGGAGTATGTGCTTATTTTAAAAATGTACGCATAGATCCCCCCCCCTCCATGTGCATACCAATGAGAAGAAGTTCCATATACTTTTCCCACTTGTCTTGTTTGGATATGACTTTGAAAACTCTCCCAGCTCCAAACCCAGAGTCTTGCAGTACCCATCAGATAGACCTCTTAAGCCTATTCCAGGACCTTTAAGACCCGTTGGTTTGAGATCTATGATCCTTACTCTGATAAAGGTAATGTTTTCAAGTTGTATAGCTTTAAAAATTAATATATAATAACACCAAATATTTTGTTTTATAAGATTTATTATTAATAACTAAAATAAGAAAGCTAGAATAAAAAGGGAGCTAACTGTGGTTGAAGAGAAGAGAGAAAAGGTGGGGAAAACATCCAACTATATACAAAACCTGACCATTCAGCCAGGTAGAGAGAAGAGAGGAATTCTGGGAAATACTAAAGGAATTCTGGGGAACATAGTTCAAAGGTACAAAATTTCCACTTATACATGTTCTTAACTTTATAGATACAAGATGGGGGAATTATGTGGTTAGATGGCAGTTGGTCTTAGAAAGATTTGGACATTCTGGTCGACCACAAGCTCAGTGTGAGCCAGAAATGGCTTGGTAAACTGGAAATGGTGATAATCCATCTGTACTTTGCCCCTCCTGGCTTATTGTCTTTCATTCTGGGTACCACATTTAGGAAGGTCATTTTTTTAAACTTTACTTTCCATCTTAGAATTAATACTGGTTCCAAGGGAGAAGAATGGTAATAACTAGGTGATGGGGTTAAGTAACTTTTCTAGGATTACATAGCTAGGAAGAATCTGAGGCCAAATTTGAACCAGGAATTCCTGTCTCTAGGCCTAGCTCTCTATCCACTGAGCCACTTAGCTGCTCCTGAGGAATATCATTGTTAAGCTAGAGAAGGTTCAAAGGAGGGTGACTGGATTAATGAAGGACCTTAAGCCCATGCCTTCTGAAGATCAGATGAAGTACTGGAGATGTTAAAGTTAGTAGATTTAGCCTCAAAGGGCAGGGCCAGAAGGAAGATGCAAAGAGACAAATGCTGGCCAAATATAAGGAAAAACTTCCTAATGGTGAGAACTGTCCTATATTGGCATATACTACTTTGTTAATGGGGAGGGCGGGGAGAGAAGGCTCCTCCTCATTGGTGGTCTTCTTCTGACCGAGGCTCACTGACCACTCATTGGGTGTCTCTGGAACAGGTCAAATGAGAAATCCTTTTTGCAGTTTGGAAATATGGTGATTCTTCTTATTCTGGGGTAGAAAGGGTAGACATTGGTGATGCTTCATGGGGTTTGAAGAATACTTAGCATTTCAGTAGTCAGAGAATCACTTCAATTTGATTCAACAAACATTAACGAGTACTTAATGTGTGCTGGGTTCTAGGGATACAAAGACATAAAGGAAGCATCCTCTGTCCTCAAAGAGCTTCTATTGGGCAGGGATATAACAAGGATATAGATGAGCTCTGTGCAATAAGCTACATACCTGTATTACAGCACAAATTCAGTGGGGAAAAAGCTCTAACCACTGTGGGGATCAAGAAAGATCTGGCGTGGGAGGTGACACCTGGGCTGTGGCTTGGAGGGAGCCAAGGACTCTAATGGCAGAAGGTGAGGACCAAAGGTAAGGGTAGAAACCTCAGAGAAGATGCCTCCATCCCAGTTTTCAGAATAGTCAAAGCATTTTGCCAAGTTAGAGAAAAAAGAGAACGAGATAAACATGGCCCATTTGCCCATCTGGTCAGAAATGCATGGCCATGACTAACAAGAGTTTGGGGATCAGTTGATCTGGACCATATTCAGTGACTATTTAGAGTAAGTAGTTTTTAGATTTCCAAGAAAGTGAAGATGCACGTCCCGACTCCAATTTATGGGAACTGAGTCGTTTTATCAGCTAAAAGGCTTTGGGGAAAGCTATATATCAGGTCAAATCCACAGAATCTGCCCAAAGTGGAGATGGTACCCAAACCACCAGGCCTAGAGGGACCTTTCAAGAAGACAGTTGGAGCGCTGCCTTGGCTTTCTCCAGCGGCAGACCATTAGTCATTTGGGAGAAGGCAGATAGGAGCTGTCCACTTCCTTCTTCAGTCTCCTCCTGTGATGAAAAGCAGCCTGGCAGAAGCAGCAGAGGGCTGCTCAGCTCCTTCAGATGACCTCTCTGATCTCAGAAAAGGTCATCTCCATTTATCTGGCCTCTGCTCTGCGGCTGATAAGATAGAGTTCAATTCAGAGACTTGTCAGTCTTCAGACTGGAAGAAGAAAGTGATGGCCCAAAGCTTCAGCTGCGGACACCCCCAAGTCCAGTTTAATGTGCCCCAGACTCTCCCTACCATCGGAGAATCATGGCATCCTCTCTTTGGGGGGGGGCGTAGGCCCCAAATCAGGCTCCCACACAATTCAGGAATGGAAGTTCCTCGAGGACACGAGCCATTTGTTGTAGCCCAAGTATTTGGCACAGTATTTGGCACATTGGAGATCCTCGAAGTCCTGTTAAATAGAATGAGAATGAATGCAGTGATCTCGTTCTGACAGCTTCCTGGTTCCTGGCCCATCCCGCGCCTTTGTTTTCCATTTGCAGCCCATTGCATCCTGCCAGTGATGGGGCTGGCTGCTGTTGGATGGAGAGCCAATTAGTCATAAAATGGGACTAGACAGGAAGTACAAGCAATAATAATAGTAGAACTTTAAAGTTTACAAAACAATATCTATATAAAATCTTACTTTATCCTTAGAACAGTTCTGTGAGTCAATCACTCTTATAATCCCCATTTTACAGAGGAAGAAACTGAGGCTAACCAAGGTTAAGTGACTTAAGAGCTAGGAAGCATCTCAGGCCATATTTGAACCAAGACCTCCTGCCTCGAGGTCTGACACAATCCACTGAGGCACCTCAATGCTCATGCAACAAGCATTTATGAAGTGTTTGCTATGTGGGAGACACTCAGCTAAATAGATTCTCCATCTGCCTAGAGAATACTGGCAAAACTGAGCTGGGAAGCTTAGCCTGAAGACTTATATGGAAACCCCACAGAGGCTGGGAAGGTTTGCGCACCCATGTTGAGTTGCTGAACATGGATGGGAGGGTGTGAATTGGAAAGATCTTCCGATTTGCCCGTCTGATTGAAGAAAGCCATTTGGGTAGGGTTGCGAAATCACTTAAATGGGGAACTTTTATTCGGGGGTTTTAAATGTGGAGTCAGAGTGAGATAAAGGAGGGAGACAGCCACGAACTTCTGAATGTGAGAGATGGGAAAAATCACCTGCTCTCAGGACCAACGGCATATGGGAAATTTTCTTTCTGGCAAGTTCCCTGATTGACATTCTGACTTTGAGAGAGAGAGGGAGGAACTTGCCAGATGGCATTGTCTATCACCACATCACACAGGACTGGGAAACGTCTTGGGGGTTTGGGGATGTAGTAAGCTGCAGACAGGGTTGGACCAGCTAAGACAAGATGGCTTAATCTGGACACTCATTTCCTTGCTTCCCTCCAGCTCTGATTTGGGTTAGAGAAATGTGTTTCTAAGAGGCCATTGTCACCATTAAGCAAAAAGAAGAAAGAGAAAAGGAAAGGAACAGGCCTTTTCATCTCCCTTGGCCGCCTTTGAAGCACCAAAGTGATTCTGCGTCACGGTGGTCGTAACCGAGGACAATCATGCTGGACGTTTGGAGTGGGTGCTTCTTTTCAGAAAAAGCATCGTCAACTCTTTCCACTGGGGTGTGACCCCACACCTTGGGATGTTCCCCTCTCTTTAAATTGAGGTCGCACTATTGAGGGTGGAGAGGGAACAAGTGTCACGATGGAGGTCCTCTCCAAATTTTCTGCCCCAGTGCAAAGTTCTGGCTGCTCCACCCTGGTTAAGCTTTGCTACTTAATTTTTGTGTTTGTTGTTGTGAATAGAGTGATGGGACAGAGAAAGCACTGGGCTTGGAATCAGAGGGCTGGGTGACCTGGGGCAAATTCCTTGCTGGCATAACCCACAGGATTTCAGCATGGGAAGGGCCATCTCACCCACACCTGAGTGGGGATCTTCTCCACAACATATCCATCAAGGAGGCACCCAGTCTTTGTTGGACGACCCCCAGTGATCTGGAGGCTGCTCCCTTTCAGCCAACAGGGCCACCTTGGAATCGGTTTTTCCGACATCAAACCTCACTGGCGTCTTGGCAGCTTCCAGGTGTCGCTGCCCTCTGGGGCTGTGCAGAATTGATCTAATCCCTCTTCTACATGACAGTTCCTTCAAATACTACTATCCCTCCCCGCCCCCAAGTCTGCTTGTCTCCAGGCTAAACCTCCCCAGTTCCTTTAATGACAGGCCTCTCAAGGCACTGAGCCAGCCATCCAAGCCCTCCCTCTTTCCCTTCTCCAGCTCCAGAGCTGGACTCCTTCAACACATCTTCATTTGAGAAGCAGCCCGTGTCCTTTACCCTGCCCTTTGGGTGCCCCATGGATAGATCATGCCTGCTCTACTCAACCTTGGCCCCCAGACTCCAAGCATCGCCTGTGTGGGGCAGAGCCCAGAGGGACTCACCTCCCTGGTCCTTGAGGAGAGCTCTCTCCATGCCCTCTGCCTCACACAGATGCCTCTTGGTGAACTTAGCAAGTCTTCGAAAACCCATCTATGTGGGCCTCAGTTTCCTCACCTGTAAGATGCTGATAATGTAGTAGTACCCCCCTCCTGGAGCTTTTATGAGGCTCAAATAAGATAAGGGATAGACGGTGCTCTAAACATGGCAGTATGTTTTCAGATTTTTACATGCAGAGAGAAATGTAGTTTTTGGAAACGGCCAATGTGGGAATTTGTTTTGTTAGGCCATGCAGCGCCATATTGAAGGCTTTATTTTTTCAGGTTGTCCTGTTGTTTATTCAATAAGGAGATGGTGGGAGGGATGAATTCATTAAACAACAGGCTTGTTAGTTAAAAAAAAATAAAAACAACAAACTACTTTAAAATTGCTCCTCTAAAGTGTCTGTTCCGTGATCTGCTTCTGGCTTTTCATTCTTCAGGAGGTCGTTGGGCTCTCCATGTGGAGTCTCCTTCCACTGAGGGCAGTCATACCCCCTCCCTGCCTTCCCATCCGGGGTCATTCTCAAAGACTCTTCCTGCAACCCCTGGGAGAACACTTGCCCCGTGTCCTGGAGGCCTGCCTTGTTCTTTAAATATTTGAATTCCCTCTTCAATATGCAATCTGCAATACTGTCTTCTACAAGAAGTCCTTTCTGATCTCCCTTAATGCAACTGCCTTCCCTCTGGTGATCGTTTCCTGTTTGTCCTGCAAATAGCTTGTTTTTCAGATTCTTTTGCTTATTGGCTCTGGGCAGACAGCAGGACCTTTGGGTTCTTTCCCTTTACAGTGGACTCTGTGTGGCTGGAGCATGGGGGTGTGGAGTGAGTCACAGTGATTCGAGGCTAGAAAGTGGGGTTGGGACTTGGTCACAGTACCAGAAGGATTTCTTCATTAAATTTTACTTTTAATTTATTCAGTATTGAAAAAAATAAAGAAAAACAAAACTTATAATAAGGAAACGTAGTCAAACGAAACGAATCCCCCCATTAGCTGTGTTAAAAATATATTTTGATGTCTAATTCTGTACCCCGAGTCCATTAGTTGTGTGTCTGGAGGTAGATGCCACAGCAAGCCCTTAACCAGAGTTTGTAGGCAGAACATGGCAGGCATGCTGGGTCTGGACTCAGGAAGTACTGAATTCGAATCCAGATTAGCTTTGGAACTCTGAGTAACCTTTTTCAGCCTCAATTTCCTCATTTTAAAATGAGGATAATAATAGCACCTAAGTTGTCATAGTGCTATTGGTGAGGGTCAAATGAGGAACGACACATAAAATCCTTTGAAAACTTGAAAGTGCCATGTAAAGACCTTAGTTTCCTCACTCGTAAAATGAGGGGTTTGGACTAGAGAACATCAGCAATCCCTTCTAGGTCTTGATTTATGATTCTTGAAAATCTTTCCTTGCACCCATCCTCTGCCTGTGTGTGTGAGTGTCAGTGTCAGTGTGTGTGAATGTGTGAGTGTGTGTTTGTGTGAATGTGTGAGTGTGAGTGTGTGTGTGTCAGTGTGTGTATGTGAGTGTGTGAATGTGTGTGTCAGTGTGTGTGTCAGTGTGTGTGAATGTGTGAGTGTGTGTGAATAAGTGAGTGTGTAAGTGTGTGAATGTGTGTAAGTGTGTGCATGTGTGTCAGTGTGTTAGTGTTGTGTGTGTGTGTCAGTGTGTGTGTGGTGTCCTCCCAATTAGATGTAAGCACCTTGAAGGTTTTTAGAACATCAAGTCCTCCACAGTTGGCTGTGGAGCTGCCTGGCAGAGCACAGTCCCTGGTCTTCTCTGTCCACACTTTGTGCCCTTTTCTGGATGGAGGTTCTTTGCCCCTCTCTCGGGAGGCGAGTGTCGTGTTTCATCTTGGTCCTTTCCGGCTTGGGGTTTATCAGTGGGTCCATGGGAGTTCTTGTGTCTTTCTGGGCCATTTTTCTCTTTCCTGTTGTTTCTCAGGTTTAGCTCACTTTAATATGCAGCAGCAGCTCATCCAGGTCTTCCCAAATTGATTCCCCAAACTGTCCCTTTCACTATTTCTAATGGGACAATAATATTCCATTGCATTCACACACCACAATTTGTCTAGCTGGTTCTGCCTCAGTCAGTCAATCAACATTGATTAAGTGCGTCCTCTGTGCTGGGGGAGGCAGCTGGGTAGAGCAGTGGATAGAGTGCCAGCCTGAAGTCAGGAGTTCCTGAGTTCAAATCTGGTCTCAGATACTTGCTAGCAGTGTGACCCTGGGCAAGGCAGTTCATCCTGTTTGCCTCAGTTTCCTTATCTGTAAAATGAGCTTAGAAAACCACTCCAGGATCTCTGCCAAGAAAACTCCAAATGCTGTCACAAAGTGAGACATGACTGAACACCACCAACCACAATGGTGTTGGGTAATAGGCTAAGCACTCAGGGCACAAAAAGATGCTAAAGACTGTCCCTGCCCTGAAGGAGCACATCAATAATCTACAGTGTTATCTCCAGAGAGGGACACTACAAAGGAGCCACGAATTTCCAGCCCTCCTCCAGCCCCAAGACATCTTTTGGTCCCTGTCCTTGGTTCTGGACAGTGGAAAGATCTTCTCTTGATGTCTTGCTTTACCTCTCCTTTGCTGGTGCTTTGGGGCCCATCACTGCATCTTATTGGACCTCTGGTTCCTCATCTATAAAATAGTGGGGTTGGACTTTATAAAATGGCAGATGAGGCCTACTAGATATTTTTAAAAAGTGTATTTTATTGATTTTTAGAGTCAGGATTTGGGACTTCATTGGTATTCCTGATGGGAAAGGACTTGGACTGGTGCTCCCCATTCCTGGTCCTCCAGAGAAGGCTTGATAAGAAAACTCCCTCCCACGGGGGAGGTTCTACAGCTGCTCTGCAGGTCTTGCCCTGGAGAGCCGGCTCTGGGTCACACAGACAGTATCTGCTCCAGTGCTTGGACCCGGCTCTTTTGGACCTCTCTAGAGCCAATGCCGTGTCACCTAAAGGAGATGAAGGATGAGATTAGACTCCATTCACACTGCCCAAAAGTCCCAGAGTCCTTCCTGGGTGGGAGAAAGATAGAAGAAGTCTGTAGCTCCCCAGCTTTGATTTTAAACCTTTGGTCCTATTTCATCCACATGGAGAACAAGAGTGGAGCAGCTGCTGCTCCCGAAGAGCAGCCGAGACCACACAGGCCTGCATCCTCTTCCAGTGCAAAGGCCAAGTTTATGTAGTGAATTATTGTGGCTCCGTGTTCCACTCCGGGCACCCCAGTAGCCATGGAAATGGTGGCCAATAAGGAGCTCAGCTGATGAAAGATGAAAGGAGTTCATTATGCATCCCCTCAAGGAAATATAACTTGAAAAGATTTGGAAATGGTGGGAGCGAGAGGGCTAGGTTGGGTTGGCAGAGAGAAAGAATGAAAATTCAAAGACTCTTGGAAGAGGCAGAGAGACTAGAGGCTCCCCCAAGTCCCTGCACATCTCCCAGGCAGTGAGTTCCAGATTCCTGGTACCGTAGCCTGTGCCAGACACAAAAGGGGAGGTCTACGGTGGCAAAATCCAGATGTGGCCGAGAGCTGGATTTTCCATCTTTATTTGGTTTAATAACATTTCTAAGTTGTAGAACTTTGGAACTTTAAGGGCCGTAAAGACCAGAACTGTCTCATTTCCCAAACTTGAAACTGTTGGCAAGGCATATAATAATATGTAAAATAATTAATAAAAGAACATAAAATAATGATTACTCATAAAACTGGGTGTGCGTATATATGTATACACATTAGTTATTTTCACCCAAAAGAATTCTGATACTTTGGGATGACAAGATTCCCCCTACACGCCTTTTTGGGTTTTTGGTATCTTTAGTATCTTCAAGGATACTTTGAGATCTTCAGATGCACTTAGGCCAACATATGGCATCTACACAAGATTTTGAACTAGAAGCACTTTAGAGGGTATCTCGACTAAACTTCCCAATTTGCAAATGTGGACATAACCCCAGTTGACTTGTGTGATTCCGTACAAAGGGTAAGTGGCAGGGCTATGATTAGAACCCAGGCTCTCTGTCCACATCCAGACCTCTTTTCACCATGGCTCAAGGCCTGTGGAATGGGATTATTTTGCCCAAGCAAGTCTGAGGCAGACCCAGAATTGGGACCCAGGTGTCCCGATTCCCCAGTAATTGATGGTCTTTCTATGATATGCCGAGGTTTTGGGGGATGACTGGGCAGCTTGGGGGCTCAGGAGTTTGCCCTTGTTCCCTCAACTAGCGGCTGTTGACATTCCCACTCAATCATATCCAAATTCCATGACCGACTGAAATAACAAGAGCTTCTTTCTGACATCATGCGCGATGCGGGGCAGAGGTGGCCTGTCATCGCGCTCTGCTGGTTGCCACGGCCTCTCCCCTCCCCTGCTTCAAAGCCTTCTTGCTCTGACACACCTCCTATTAGTCACTTGATGGCATCGCTTCAAAGGCCGCCTGGGAAATAATTCAATTGGACAAAAATGGATGAGGCATGAAGAGGAGGGACTCAGGCAATGGGAGATGGTGGCCTGGAATTCCAGACTTGCTTGGCCAGGAACTTGCTGAGAATTCGGGCCACTTCTGGGTCTTAGTTCCTTCTTACATACAAGAGGAGGGTTATACTAGGTGGAAATCCAGGTTTGAATTCACTTAGTACTTGGGGGACCACAGACAGATTTCTTAATGATGGCGGCCTAGGTTTCTTCCAATGTAAAACAAAGGGATTTCACACGACGATAGATATGCACTTTTATTAATTATTTTATATATTATTATGTGCTTTGCCAACAGAGTTTCAAGTTCGGGAAATGAGACATTTCTGGTCTTTACGGCCCTTAAAGTTCCCACAGACCACAGACAGATTTCTTCACGATGGCAGCCTTGGTTTCTTCCAATGTAAAACAAAGGGATTTCACACAACTAAACTCCCATGATCCTATGAGTCTGGTTCCTTGAGATGATAAGGATGTTCCAATGTTCTACTGATGCACTGAGCAGTCCTGCCTCTCAGGAATCAGTCCGCCATCACAGTGATGCAGTAACTTGGTCCCGTTTCTGAATGAGTTCTGTTAAGCAGCTTACACAGCTTCTAGGACCAGAAATAGGGCAGAGGAAGGCACCGTTCTAGTGCATGTACCCCAGGTTTTCCCCCAAGTAATTCTGTTGGCTTTCTGCACCTCCCAGTTCACAGAGATGTCATCCTCCTAAGAAACAGCCTTGTGAAGTGGTTTTGGAGATCCTGGGTTTGAATCCTGCTTCTGACTCTTAACTTCTGGCAAGTCATCTAGCCTGCCATTCAGTACCTCAGTTTCTCCATTTGTACAATGAGGGGGCTGAATCTGATACCCTCTTCAGGTCCAGTTCTAAATCTCTGGTCTACTTATCATGTGTATAAATCAGTGCATAGAGGTACAGGGCTGATGGAAGATAGTCTTTGAAGGGATGGCAGCCAGGAGCACTGGGAAAGACTTCCTGGAGGAGGACGGGTCAAAGCCTTAAAGAAACCCAGGAATCCTAAGAGTCAGAAGTTGGAAGCGACAGCGTATCGGGTGAGGGGATCAGCCAGTACAAAGACACCGAGATGGGAAATACTCATGTTCAAAACACGGCAAATCAGGCAGTGTGAATGGATTGTAGAAATGGGAGGGGAATGAAGTGCAAGAAGACTGGACAGAGGCAGGGACCAATCTGTAAAAAGCTTTAAATGCCCAAGCTGATGAAGCTGGATAGCTGATGGATGGATAGATGGATGATAGATTGATAATGGATGGATAGCTAGATGATAGACGGAGAGCTAGCTAGACAGAAAGGCTATAAATGGATATATGATTGATGATAAAGATATCGATTTGATTTACTGAGCATTTAATTTTTTTTTTTTTTTTTTTTTTTTTTTTAAACCCTTACCTTCCGTCTTGGAGTCAATACTGTGTATTGGCTCCAAGGCAGAAGAGTGGTAAGGGTAGGCAATGGGGGTCAAGTGACTTGCCCAGGGTCACACAGCTGGGAAGTGTCTGAGGCCAGATTTGAACCTAGGACCTCCCGTCTCTAGGGCTAGCTCTCAATTCACTGAGCTACCCAGCTGCCCCCCTGAGCATTTAATTTGGGTCTTCTCAATGTGCCAATGAAACTCTGTTGTTTTTTATTGATCTTGAAGGAACTAGAGAGCCTCTGGGATGGCTGGGTGGCGGAGGCTCCATGAGAAAAGGGAATTGTTGAGGCTGGACAAGATAGACCGCCATTTTGGTGAGAGGTTGGACATCTACTTGGCCCCAGAGGGCAGAGCTTTTTGTCCTTTTATTATCACCTGGGCACAGGCTCTTCCCCGTGGCAGGACCTCAAAGAAGTTGTGGTTTAATTGAATTGGAGCCAAGAAGGAATAGTGTAGGAGTTGGGAGAGGCTGACTTCATCTCCGTGTACCCTCGAGAGCTCTCCTGAGCTTGGCCGCCTCTGCTGGCAGATTGGGATCCCCTTAAAGGAGATCTTCAAGCAGAAGCCAGTTTGTCCCTTTGTCAAGGACAGGCTGGACTAATGGCCTCTGTGATTCCCTCCAGCTCTGACCTAGCGTGGTTCTCAGAATGCCATCTGCTCCCATGCATTTGGGAGTCCAATCCATCCTGGGAAGGAAGACCACTCTGGTACCCCCAGTTAGGAGCCATCTAGCCTCTTCTTAGAGACTTCCTCCAAGGCCCGTCTGACCCTGGGGAATGGCTCTTTCCTGACTCATGTTTTTGGTTCTGCCTTTTGGGCTAAAACAAAACTGCACCCCATCCCCTCATTTTATACAGCTGGGGAAACTGAGGCTGTTTGAGATAAATTGACTTATCCAAGGTCATTTGGTAAATCAAAGTAAGAGCTAAGATTTGAACCAGAGCTCTTTGGGTTCCAAATTAAATGCCCTCAACTCCATGTGCATGTGTGCATCTCCCTAGGACGAACACATCTCCCCAAAACACATGCTGCCCAGCCTTTTGGGATGGGGGCAGGGATTGGTCAGGGCTAGGAAGAGTGATGGCTTCGATTGACCTTTCCAAGGTTCCCGGATTGGGGTTATTCGGGTCCTTTTCCGCTGCCTTGGCCTGAAGTACAAACCCATATGTTTCAGCTCCTGGTAAGCATTTAGCAAAGCGTTCACTTAACCCCTCTGGCGTCCTGCTGGAGACGAGGCATTTGCTAGCCGAGCCAGGCCATCAATAGGCCCTTGTGTGATTTGGGGGGCCGGGGAGGGGGCTGCCGAGGCACCTGGGCGGGGCTTCACCCCTGCCCCCCAGGCTCTTGAGGCAGGGCGCCTCGGAGGGCTTCAGATGTGCCCGAGATCCCCAGCTAATGAAATCTCTGCTCCCCGGAGGTTATGTGATCCCTTCAAACGGCCCCTTTGACAGAACACATACGATTCAGTTTTAGTTTTGAGATTCGGAGTTTTGATCCCCTCCAAGGCCGGTGCAGAGGAAAAGACAAAGGGCTCTCTTTGGGGCCGGGAAGGGGGCTCCTTGGCTTGAAAGGAAAGCAGAAGAAATCTAAGGCCAGGCAAAGAACACTCATCCCTGCAGTGGGGAGGCTATGGCTGCAGGGGAGGAAGGACTGTGAACCACAGGCTCTGGGTTCTAATCCTGCCTCTGTCCCTCAGGGCCTGCGGGGCTTTGGCAGACACCTTGTCCTGGGAAAAATGCTGAATTTGGCCTCCCATTTCATCTCTGGCTCTTTCTATTGGCGTGATCGTGCACTGCGCTCCTCCCCCGGCTTCTCACGGCCCCTCGTTTCCCTTCCGCTTTAGCTTGTGAGCATTGAACTTCGTGCCGAGCAAACCGTCCCATGGGCTAATGGGACCAAAAGGGACCCGTCCACCCTTTGGCGATGAGGTTCCTCAGCCGGGCTCGCCTGCATGGCGGACGCTGCAGGTTCATCCTTTGTTGGCCGTAGGCGGGACTTCCTGGAGGTTGTGCTCTGGGGCTGACCTCACCGAGATGACGTCAGCATGGCGGCCTCCTTCCCTCCCCTGTACTATATTCTGGGGAAGGGCTGCAGCCTGCTGGGGCAGGAAGTGTGGTAGCAGCTCTTCTCTCTAAGTCCTTCTGGACGGAGGCCTGGAAGTTCTAATGCTCTCTTCTGTCCTTGGTGCTGAGCCAGTCCCAATGGGGGCCACTTAGGCACCGTCATTCAGGCCACCCCATTCGGTCCCATTGGCTGACATCCACGGGGGGAGCCTTTCCAAAGGGAGAGCTAGAAAGCCAGGATGGGCAGAACTCGTGGACCTCCCCATGGGCCTGGGTTGTGTCAGGAACGCCCAAAGGACACGACTTCCGTCTTCCCCCTCCATGATGCTTTGCCGCGACTCTCCGCCCTCGCCTCGTTTCTTAATTTCTCTGGCATCATCCAAGACTCGGCTGAACCCCCTTCTGAAGGAGGCCTTTTCCTGTGCCTCCACTGTTGGTACCCCCATTTGCTCTGGTTGCCCTGGCTCACCATTAGCAAAGGAGCTCCTGGAGGGGAAGGAAAGATGTCTTGGCCTTTCATTACATCCCCAGCATTTTGCACACAGTAGGTGCTTCATGAATAAGTGGTTGTTACCAACTGGCCCTTGGGAGAGTTCCTGTGAAAGAGAACAATCTCTTAAATCTGTGGACTCCAACACTTCCTACCTATATTACTTGGGGAAGACATTTCCTCTCCCTGGCCTTGATTTACTTCTCTGTAAAATAGGGGGAAGTTGCACTCAGGGGCCTCTGAGGTCCTTTCTACCCTAGATCCAGGGCTCTGTGAGCTGTGGAACTCTATGCCTAACAGACATCTGGACCCTAGTGCAATTATTATCAATAACATGGAAATGGGGTCTTGTTCAATGACACATGTAAAACCCAGTGGAATGGCATCGACTACAGGAGGGGGTTGGGGGGAAGGGAGGGAAAGAACATGCATCTTGTAACCATGGAAAAATATTCTAAATTAATTAATTAAATATTTTTTAAAGAGACATCTGGAACCATTGGATGCTGGAGAATTCTGTCCAAGAAAATGGCCTCCTGTTGGCAGGTCACAGAAATGCTACTATGGTCCTAGATTTCAAGTTAGAAGGGATCCCAGAGGTCACTTGGTTCAACCTCCTCATTTTATAGATGAGCAAACGGGCTCAGAGTGTCACTTGCCCAAAGTGACTCTGGTAGTGACAGGGAGGATCTGAACTCAGGTTCTTTGACTACAAAGTCATTCCTCCCATTGTCCTACTTGAATGTAGAATTTTTAATGGGATATGTATGCCTTGTGTCTAAGAAGGTTAGAAGATAAAGCAGTTCAAGAGGCTAGATCCCACTCTCTCACTACCTTTGTGACCAGACAAGTGTAGGAGAGGCATAAAATAGAAGGAGAAACCCAACTGAAGGAGATCCTACCTCTGTCACTGACCACTATGGCACCGAGCAAATTGCTTAGACTCTCTGGGCCTCCATTTCCTCATCCATAAAATGGGGATGTGGGCTTGACCACATGGCCTCTCAGATTCCTTCTAATGAAATCCAGGATTCTCTTATTGTACTTATTTTGCAGATGAAGAAACTGGGGCTCTTAGCCCTCAAACGACTGTCCCAAGAGTACATAGCTAGAACAGGGTAGAGCCATGACTTGGACCCAGGTCTTCTGATTCCCAGTCTAATGCTTGGTTCATGGTACCACACTGCCTTTCTAATATTCATGTTTCTCAGTCTCAAAGTCTACAGATGTTTGACCTTCTGCCTTACTGCTCTAGATTGGTTTTAATTAGGATGATAAATAGAAATGGATAAACCCAGGGTTGGAAGGAGGACTCGGGAACAAAGCTTTACATTCTTAAAACAAAATTTAAAAATTTAAACTTCCCATGTGCAAGCTGAAAATTGCCTTAATATCTACCGCCATTTGTTTCCCAAATCTTGAAAATGGCTGCCGAGGTTCTAAAGATAAGTGTGTGTATGTATGTATGTATTTATCAAAGTGTGTATTTATGTATGTGTGTGTATATATACACATATGACATACACATGCACATTAATTTAGGGTTATATATATAATATACACACATATATACAGACAGGCAGGAGGGAGGAAAGAGAGAAAGGAAGAAGAAGGAGGAGGAGGAGAAGGAGAAGGAGGAGAAGGAGAAGGAGGAGGAGAAGGAGGAGGAGGAGGAGGAGGAGAAAGAGAAGGAGAAGGAGAAGGAGAAGAAGAAGAAGAAGAAGAAGAAGAAGAAGAAGAAGAAGAAGAAGAAGAAGAAGAAGAAGAAGAAGAAGAAGAAGAAGAAGAAGAAAGAAGAAAGAAGAAAGAAGAAAGAAGAAAGAAGAAAGAGGAGGAGAAGGAGTAGAAGAAGGAGGAGGAAGAGGAAGAAGAAGTAAAGTTAAGTCAGGTATACAACAAACAATTCTAGGCTCACCTCTCCCTTTCTTTCTCCACCTCTTCTCTGACTTGCCTGACCCTGAGAAAATGTGTGAGCACTCCAGGGCCGGCAAAGTACACATCTGGGTCAGCTTTGTTCCTGTTTCATTGAGCAAATCAGCATGAATAGCTGCTACATGGGACCGAGAATAAAACAGGATAAATATGTTGGAGATGGTTGAATGCGACTTACAGCTGTTTGCCCCCTCACTCGCCTTTCTCAGGCTTATTTTTAATCATTCAGCTAGTTTCAGGAATCTCGACAAGCACTTGGCATGATTCAAAAGAGATCTGGGTTCTTTTCAATTAGGAAAACACTTGAGCGATGTGCTTTCTGGCTGGGGAATGTGTGGGTCAATGGAGAGAGACCTTGGCTGCCTCCCACTGATTAAAGTGTTCAGAGAGCCCTTTCAACTCAGCCCCTCAGGAGGCACTAATGGAGGACCTGCAGACCCCTCAGGACAGTGACTGTTTCTGATACGATCTTGTAATCATTCAGGGACCTTGGGGCAAACCCTCCATGTTGCATGCGGAACAACTGGTTGGTCGAATGAATGAACAAACAAATAAATGAATGAACGAATGACACAGTGGTGTGCAGGGTACCGTCAGGATACTTGGTGTAGTGGAAAGAGCATTGCCCTTGGAGTCAGAGCCTTTGAAATGTAAGCTCCCTGGGGACATGCCTGTTTCTTATTTGGGGTTTGTTTCCCCTGATGCTTTACACATAGCAGATGCTTTTTGGATAGTCGGATGAGATCTGGGTCTGGTTGCCTTCTCTGCCATGACCTCGGGCATAGGACTTGATCTCAGTAGAATGGGCTGCCTTCATGATACAGATGATGAATGCAGAAAGAGGTAGAGAAGTGCTTAGAGGATCCTTTGGACGGAGAGAGCAATGCGGGCTCCACCGTAACTTGTCTGGATCATTGGACATTCCTCTCCACACTCCACTGCCCATATAAACTGACCTCTCTGTTCCTCAGAGATAGTAAGTACTCCCTCTCTCCCGTTTCTGTGTCTTTGCCTTGCCATACTTGGAATGCTTGTTTTCTTCATCTTAGACACTGAAGAAGTGCTTGTTGATTGATTATTTCCCGATGATGGATGGGGTCAGGCCTTCGGAACAACTTAGAATTCAAGATATCGTCTTGTCCACTGCGTACCTAAAGGAAAGTCGCCTCTGCCACATTCCCGGCACATGGTCATTCAGCCTTTATTACCCCGAAGACCTCCATTCAGAAGAACCCACTTGTTCTGCTTCCGTAATCCATTCTACTCTAGGACACTCCAATTGGGAATTTTCCCTAACCCAAAGCCTAAATAAACGGGTCTCTTGGCTACTTTTCAGCCATTGCTCTTACTTCTGTCCTCTGGCTCCAGGGAGAACCCATCTAATCCCTTTTCTATATGGTCCCATCAGATATCTGCACACACGTCTCGTATCTTCCATATCTCGGATACATCCCTGCTCTCTAGTGCACGTGTTTAGACGCCGCCCTTTAAGATGGCGTGTTAACAAGGACATCATATTCCCACCTCTTTGGAGTCCCCTGAGAAGTGACATGGTAGCTCTCCCGGGAGATGCTAAGGCATGTTGGAGCGCAGATTGGACCAGTCTTACGACACACTCCTAATCTCTGGTGAGCATTGCAATAGCCTGAAGTTTTGGGGAAAAGAATAGAATCAGTCTTAGTAACTTTGCTAATTGCTTTTACATCCCTGTGATTTGAGCTCCTTTGAGCTTGCTCTGCAAAGTGTCAGATTTGTCTGTTGCTGATCGGAATGTTATGGAAGTGCAGGTTTGGCAGGCCCAGAGCTTGCAGATTTAGCCTTTTCACAGGCTCAGAATGTGTTTAGGTGCTCTTTTTGCAATTCTCCCATTGCTGTGGCATGCTCAATTTTGCAATGTGCTCTCTTTACACCAGTTGCATTAGGTAAATAGTGTGGACCCTCTAACTGGATTAGAATCCAGATCTCCAAATCCAGTGGTTTTCCCATTATTGGTGTCTTATACTTGGTGCCCAGTGGAAGGAAGTTTTTTCTCAGGCTTGATGCTCATCACTCCATCTCACTGATTAAGTACTTAGCAACATGCTGGGCACATAATTGCCACATCCCTGCCCATCTCTTCTACTTCACTGCCTTTCCTCTCCCCATTGTCCGGGTGCTCTCCATCAGCCTAACTCCCCAGACAAATCTGGGTGGAATTATGGGAGAACCGGAACGTGCTTAAAAGGAGGACCAGCTACCAAGAGCTCAAAGAGTTACAGTGTAAATAAAATATGGCGACTCCCTGCACATAGTAGGACAGTTAGCTACAGAAAGCTGTAGGTGACTTGACTGACTGGGCCACAGAAGGCCAAACCATGAGGGGTGGCTGGAACTTGTACAGAGACAGACTGTGCCTCAATGCAAGAGAAATCTCCCTAGTGATAGGTGGAGAATGGTCTGCCATGGGAGGTGGTGAGTTCCTCATGTAAGTCTTCAAATGCGGCTTGTCCAGGGGATTCCTGTTCAGATATGGAATTGGGCTAGATGGCCTCGAAGGTCCCTCCCAACTCAGACATTCTGGGATTCATTTAAAGGACCTGCATTCTATTCATCAATTTCCCAGTCTGGGCCTCTCTTCTGTGACATAATAGGGTTGGATTAGATGACATTTAGAGCCCCTGGTTCTTGGTGTCCTGCCTTGACATTTAACACTGAGTTGGCCCACTGGCGACATCAGGAAGGTCTTCGTGGAGCCAGATGTGATGTGCGTCAAAAAAGCTAACTTGGGGGAAAAAGCTGATCCAAGTCAAACAACAGAATTGTGTTTTGCCATGACATCAATGGTGATGGCGAAATGGCCTTTTTCAAAAACATCTTCAACTGCTCTCAAGGGTTGTTTCTTTTGTTAATAATAAAAAGGGAACTTGGCTCTCCGAATCAGCTCCTGCCACTTTAGAAAAGCTATTTTTTAAGACGTCTCGATGTGCTAGCTTCTCTGGTGGCAATCCTTTCCCAGGACCCATCGGCTTCTCGGGGCTGAAGGAAGGAGTTCACCGTTGCCTCCTCTTGGATCTCTTGATCATTATTGGAGGTGGTGATATGGATGGAAGAACTGCGATCTTCTATTATCTATCTCACCACTATCTTAGCCAGAAGATGCTCCTATCGCCATCTTACCTGAAAGTCCCTTATTCATGTTCATCCAGGTTTCTTATGATTTATTATGAACTTAATATTGAACATAAACACAAGTAATTGCATTTGCTAAATAATCACGTATCTTAAAATTAAATGATTGGCAGTGTAGTATAGGGGAAAGAGATGGCTTTGTATTGGAAGGACTTGGGTTCGGATCTTATCTTGGCAAGTCACTTAACTTGGTGGGACAATTGGAGCTTTGTTCTGGGTGCCATCAGGTAGGGACAAACTATGAATCAGATACTGGATTCCTTGAAAAAAGAAGAGAGATTGGTCTTTGGGCCAGTAAATTATAGCACCCAGGGTCTGCGTAGGTTGATACATTGATCGATGACATGAACCATAAAAGAGAAGAGATTTTTGTGGGATGGTACAGGTGAGAGAGAGAGAGAGAGAGAGAGAGAGAGAGAGAGAGAGAGAGAGAGAGAGAGAGAGAGAGAGAGAGAGAGAGAGAGAGAGAGAGAGACAGAGACAGAGAGACAGAGACAGAGAGACACACAAAGAGACACAGAGACAGAGACAGAGGGGAGAGAGAGAGAGAGAGAGAGAGAGAGAGAGAGAGAGAGAGACAGAGACAGAGAGACACACAAAGAGACACAGAGACAGAGACAGAGGGGAGAGAGAGAGAGAGAGAGAGAGAGAGAGAGAGAGAGAGAGAGAGAGAGAGAGAGAGAGAGAGAGAGAGAGAGAAACATGGAGAGAGCCAGAGAGCGAGGGAGGGAGGGAAGGAGAGAGGGTGAGAAAGAGAGAGAGAGAGAGAGAGAGAGAGAGAGAGAGAGAGAGAGAGAGAGAGAGAGAGAGAGAGAGAGAATGAGAGAGAAACATGGAGAGAGCTAGGGAGGGAGGGAAGGAGGGAGGGTAAGAGAGAGACAGAGAGAGACAGAGAGACAGAGAGAGAGACATGGAGAGAGAGAGACAGAGAGAGAGACATGGGGAGAGAGACAGAGAGAGAGACATGGGGAGAGAGACATGGAGAAAGAGACATGGGGAGAGAGACAGAGATAGAAAGAGAGAGAAAGAGAGAGACAGAAAGAGAGAGAGAGTAGGGGAAATTGAAGAAGATATAGTCAGCACTACAGAAGCTGGCAAAGAATACACCATCTTTTGGGGAGGAGAACTGAAATGAGTGTGAGAAAATGAAAGGATAAGGAGAGACTTCTAAAATGAAGGTGTTTGGTAACAGCAGCACAGGCATTTCAGAAGGCCCAGTGAAAGGGAAGGAAGGGCCAAGCTGATCTTTGGAGGTATGTAGCTGAGGCATGTGGAAATATGATGTAAGGTCATTACAGGTCCCTAACCTATAAGTTGGGGGTTTATAATATTTGAACTACCTACCTCATAGGATTCTTGACACACTGTAAGAACTTATAAATACTTTTCTATTCATTCACAGGGTTGTAATAAGAAAAGTGCTTTGTAAAACAGAGTGGAAAGTGCTCTATAAATCTGAACTATTAATCCCATTACCTCATGAAGACATTTTCTCCTTTATGGAATGACTCTCAAATTCTAAAGCATCTTGGTTAGATTGGCCTGAAATCTGCCCCTTGTAATTTCCAGTGAGACTCACAAAATTGAAGAATATCCGAGGGAGAAGAGCCTTGAGAACTTAGGATGTTAAAGTTAGAAGGGATCTTAGAATATCAGCTATTGGATCTGGAAGAGGCGTTGGACATCATCTGGTCCAAGATGCCTGTTTGCCAGAGAAGAATATAGAAAGGATCATAAAGGTGAAGTGGCAGCCCTACAATCCCTCAGTTAGTGCGTATCAGAGGTGAGCCCCAAACCTAGGCTATGGGATCCTAGAGCCACCCTTTTCTTTTAGGGATGACATCTTCTGAGTCTCTTGTCTGGAAGTCAGTGCTCAATCCTAGTCCTAGTACATGGAGGTGGGAGTGGGGGAATTGATCAGGACAACTCTGATGAATCCATTTTCTCCCCATCTAGTAGATGAAATCTAAGACTATAAGGGTGAGATAACAAAGTTGATAAAGTGTGAAAGTCTTAGATGAAGTGTGAAGAAGTACATATACTTTGTTGCCTTTTTATCAGGTATGAAGAAATTCTAAAACAAACTTGGTAGAATTGGTGGCAGCTGAGCCCTTGGTGGCCCTTTAAAATGTACAGTCTATAAAGCACAGTCTAGGGAGTGAGTCAAATCAGAGGACAGCTTTGAGGGGTGTGACATCTAGCAAAAGAACTTCTCTGACTCTTCTCAACTTCCAAGGAGAAAAGGATTTCTCTTATGCTCCTATGTCCATTGGCCCAAGTAGGAGACATAGCAAGGAGAGAAAAGTTACTGGAGCCCTGCAATGCCAGAGGCATGTGCCTCTTACTAAAGTATTCTATGTGTTTGTGTATTTGTGGAAGACCGCTCTCCAAGTTTATCAAGAGTATTCTCTGTAGCTATTGGAAATGTCTTTACTTTGAGTTAATTGCATCTTATAGCTGACTATTAAAGGGAAACATACCAGTGGGGGCTTGTGAGCTATGGCTTTTAAAAAATGATTTACATTTATTATTATTATTATCAGTGCAGACCTATAGAGTCACTTGAACTTGTGGGTAGTGTCACCCACCTGGAGACCAAACCTTTGAGTGCAAGTTATTGGGAGGCATTTGATCAGTTCCTTCCTTCTAGTTCATCAATTTAACACCAGGTGGGAGGAGTCTTTCTACTGTTGATTTTCTCCTTCTCTCCTCCTAAGGCTTGTAGTTTTCTTCTACCCTTTAAAAAATAGCATTGCAACCCTACTGTTGATATGGAATGGAGTGGGGAAATCTGTTGGCAGTCAGGAGAAGACAAAGATGTTTTTTATCTTGGCATGGGTTAAAGAAAACAAATGGGCCCAGAGAAGGAGGAGGGTCATTTCAGATAAAGACTAAGAGAGCTCGGCTGGGGTTAGAAATAACGACCCCGATTCTTTTTTTGGCCGTGACTACATCATTTGGTTCTGGGATTTTTCCTCTTTACAAATCACTTGGCTTCTAGGAAAATCTCCCCATTGAAAGGAATGCAGTGTGGCTGCAATATTGGCAGGCAGTGGGAAAGATTTAAACTCTGGGTTCTTGCTGGGACGAGGGAAAGTTCTAGTGGAATCACTGTGTTCAGCATTTCTACCAAGTGGAAAGAAAGGCAGGGGCACCGGGGTTTCCTGGAATGGCTCTCCCTTCTGGGACAGCCAGGACCAGCCTGACAAGTCAGAAACCTGGCTAAGTGGTTACCTCTCAGCTGGATCTCTTCTATCCCAGATTTCCTCTGTGACTGTGAGCCGTCCACTTGACTCTTGTTCCATCATTTCAGACTTTGTGTGACCCTGTTTGGGGTTGTCTTGGCAGAGATCCTAGAGCAGCTTGCCATTTCCTTCTACAGATCATTTTATGGATGGAAATTGAGACAAACATGCTTAAGTGACTTGTCCAGGGTTACACAGCTAGGAACTTTCTGAGGTTGGATTTGAACTCAGGTCTTCCTGATTCTAAGTCCAGTGCTCTATCCACAGTGCAAAATGGCTGCCTTAACTCTTGACTTCTCTTTACTCATCTGAAAAATAAGGGAGCTGGTGTTCTGGGAAAGTATTTAATCCATCCTAGAAAAGTGAATGGACTCTTTATATCACCCATGAGGCCACAGACAGAAAAGCAGTCCTTAAACTAAATATCATGAACGTTGGGAAAAACCTGGAAACAGAGTGGATACTCTTGAGTTGGGGAGTGGCTGCAAAATGGCAGCACTGGAATGGAATGGGCTATGATTGTGACATAAGACGTGATGGATGGGAAGAATTAATATGGGGAGACTCATGTAAAACTAGGGAGAAGGATCTATGCTGAATTAAGAGCCGAATATGCACCGTGACCAGAGCCATGTAAGGAATTGTCCCTCCAGGCCATCGGAACTCACACGAGGTCGGTGAGCCATCTTGACTCCCATGAAGAGTTCTCGGGCTTGAGATGAGGAAAGCACGGAGTAGATGCTGGTTAGAAGTGAAGAGTTCATGGCAAATAGAATGTCCCTCCCTCTGCAAAGGTAGGAGGTGGCGGGACTGCAGACAAGTTTGGGGAAATGTGCTGGATGAAGCACTTAGATGCTTTTATTGACTTTATTTCACAGAAGGGAGGTTCTTCTGCAATGGGGGGCTTCTTTGGAAGCGGCAGAGATCTAAAAAGAAAATCAGCACGAAGGGGAAGCTCAGTGGCTCCGTGGACAGAGGGCCAGGCCAAGAGATAGAAGGTCCTGGGTTCAAATCCAGCCTCAGACCCTTTCTAGCTGTGTGACTCTGGGTCAGTCACTTCCCTCCCATCGCCCAGTCTTGGAACTGATGCCCAGTATTGACTCTAAGCTGGAAAGCAAAGGTTTTAAGAGAACAGACCCAAAAATCATGAACGCCTTACCAAGAAGAGATGACCTGGAGAAGCCCTTCCAAAGGGACATCTCCAGTGCAGAAGAGGAAGCCCCTGGGGCCGGGCTGGGGAGGCCCCTCACTGACCCTCCTCTGGCCACCTCTGCCTGTGCTTTTCTTAGCCAGGCTCGCTGTAGCTACAAACACCCTGTGAGTCTGTCAGCGCGCACTGGGCATGGGGAGGCCACTGAGGGCCCTCCATAAACGAACTGTCAAGGCTGTTTGGACAAGAGCGGGAGAAGGACAACAATGAACCGAGGAAGGGCCAGGAAAAGGCCGAAGTGTTGGGCCGGGCTCGAGTGGCTCCAAGGGGAAGTTTTCCTCGAAGGGCGCCCCATGGGGTTCGGGAGGCCTGCGGGTTGGCTGTTCGCACCAAGAAGGCTGAGGTTTTCGGAGGCGCCTTGGGCTTCGAAGGGAGGTTTTAAAAAATAAGTCAGAAAAAAGAATCCCCAGAGCCTAGCTTGTCCTTCTCAGCACAGGCCAGAGAGCAAGAAGGCCGCCATGAACGCCTGCATTCAAGAGGGCCAGCGAGGGATGGAAAGGAGGCTTTTATTAGAAACAGGCTTCGGGTTCGTGACAAATTGTGTCTGAAACTCCATTTGTGGGCCTGCAAAGCCCTGGTGGCCTCCAGAACCTTCCACGGAGCTCGGAGGTAGAGGGGGAGGGGGAGTGCAGAATGCTGCTTGGCCTCCCTTTGCTTCTCTCTCTGCCTAGCTCTTCCCCAGTCTTGAGGAGGAGGAGGGACTGACCTACCCCTGGCTAGGAGGCTGCAGGGTGCTGGCCCGAGCCGCTCGCTCCTTCTGAGAGACTCCATGGACCATCTGTCAGTGAATAAACTTTTATAAAGGGCCTACTGTGTGCCAGAAGCTTCCATGTGCTGCCTGATCCTTGCCCATTCCTGGAGCCTCCCTTTCCCCAGCACCCTTCTTTCTATATTATATATCTCTGCAGGTAGATGCGTATTATGCTTCTCTACGTGCCTATTCTCAACTCCCATAGAATGGAAGCTCCTTGACAACAGGGAAAGTTTCGCTCTTCTCTTTGTATCCCCATTACCCAAGACCGTGCTGAGCACACAGTAGGTGTTTAATCAATGCTTGGAGACAGCTAGGTGGTGCAAGGAATTAGAGTGCTCATCTTGCCATCAGAAAGGTCTGAGTCAAATCTGGTCTTAGACATGTCTATCGGCGTGACCCAGGCAAGTCGATGAACCCTGTTTGCCTCAGTTTCCTCATTTGTAAAATAAGCTGAGAAAAGAAATGGCCAAACACCGCCATGCCTTTGCTGAGAAAATCCCCGATGGGGCCAGGCACAGCCAGACATTTCTGCACAACAGCAATGAATTCCCAAAGAGGCAGTTTGGGGCTGGACATCAGAAAGATTCTTCCTAAGAGGAGAGCCATCAATCCATAAGTGAAATGGATTGCCTGGGGCAGCGGCAGATCCCTCAAGCTGGAGATTAGAAAATTGGGGCTGCATATCAGCTTCTGTGCATTCCTTTTCCCAATGTGGACAATGGCTGCCTTATTGTAGACTCTTGGGGCCTCGTTGAATTATGGCGATTCCAAACAAGGGATCCCCAGAGCACCTCTGGGGTCCGGAGAGAGGTGAGAGCCCAGCCCAAGGTCACTCCATCAAGATTTGAGCCTGGGTGTCCTGCTTCCAAGGGACGTGAGCTGCTGGAGTTGCATATTAGAACTGCTCTCTTAGGGGAGAACTTGCTAAGGAGGGACAGAGAACTTCGGAAAATAAATACATAAAGGACTTGCTACTTGCTTCCTGGAATCTTGCCTAGACTCTCTGTGGAAAGTCGTTGTGTTACAAAGAAAGAATGCTCATGTCTGGAACCAGGGGATCTGCCGTCATACCCCACCTCTCTCATCGACTGTGTGAACATGGAGCCTCGGTTTCTTTATGTGGAGAAAGGGGATAGTTCTAGACACATAGAATCTTATTGGCCTTCTTATAGCTCTTACGGGTGCAGAAATCCCTTCCACCATATTCTTGGTACATGGTCATCCATCCAGTTTGAAGACTTTTAGGAATAAGGGAATGGAGCCTCAGTTTCTTTATGTGGAGAAAGGGGGTAGTTCTAGATACATAGAATCTTATTGGCCTTCTTATCTAGGTCCTACAGGTACAGAAATCCCTTCCACCATATTCCTGGTCCATGGTCATCCATCCAGTTTGAAGACCTTTAGAAATAAGGGAATGGAGCCTCAGTTTCTTTATGTGGAGAATGTGGATAGTTATAGACACATAGAATCTTATTGGCCTTCTTATCTAGCTCCTTCGGGTGTGGAAATCTCTTCCATCATATTCCTGGTACATGGTCATCCGTCCAGTTTGAAGACCTTTAGGAATAAGGGAATGGAGTCTCAGTTTCTTTATGTGGAGAATGGGGGTAGTTCTAGATGCATAGAATCTTATTGGCCTTCTTATGTAGGTCCTACAGGTGCAGAAATCCCTTCCACCATATTCCTGGAACATAATCATCCATCCAGTTTGAAGACCTTTAGAAATAAGGGAGTGGCGCAAGACGTGGGGGAGCTGTGCTAAATGTTGGGAATACAAGGAAGAAGCAAAACTCCCCTGCCCTCAAGGAGCTTATATTTCAGTGGAGGGGAGAACATGGACACAAATTCTCACAACACAAGGTAGATTACAAGACAACATGAAAGGTGAAGGCATAAGCAGATGGGAAGCCAGCAGAAGATGGCTCTGACATGGAGTCACAAAGGAAAGCAGGGCTTCAAAGAGGAAGAGATAAGCCTATTCCACTTTTGGACAGGTAGAATTGTTGGGTAGAAGGGAGCTCCAATCTGCCTCTTTGCAGCTCCCCTTAATTGGTCTTGATACAGCTCTCTGGGGCCAAACAGAACAAGTCTAATCCTCTTCTACCTGACAGCCCTCAGATAAAGGAGTTCAGCTCCTGTATATCCTCCCCTAGTCTAAGTACTCCTATCATAATAAGTGCCTGGTGAATAGCTACAAATAACATTTTAGGGTTCACAAAGCACTTTGTAGATATTATTTCATTTGATCTTCCCAACCACCCCAATAGAAGCTATTATTATTTCCACTTTTTGCAGGTGAGGAAACTGAGGTAAACAGAAATTAAGTGACTTGCCAGGGCCACACAGTTAGCAACTCAAGGCTTCATCCCGCTGTCTGGAGCTATGACAAATGGGATAGTGAATGAGAAGTGACTTTGGGCAGAAGCAGTCAGAAAAATCTCTAATGAGGAGATAAGTTGGATATTTTCTTTTTTTCTTTTCTTTTTTTATCATGCAAAGCACACTTCCCTACTGGTCATTGTTGTAAGAGCACACATACAGAGCCCAAACCCCCAAATAAAACCATAAATACATGGATGTGAAAGAAGACGCCCATAGTTCTTTCTCTGGAGATGGATAGCATTCCCTGTCACATGTCTTTCAGGACTGTCTCAGATCACTGCCTTGCTGAGAGTAGCCAAGTTTTCCCAGATCATCATCATAAAATATCGCTGTTACTGTGGACAATGTTCTCCCAATTCTACTTATTTCACCCTGTATCAGTTCCTGCAGATCTTTCTAGCTTTTTCTGAAGTCCTCTTGCTTATCATTTCTTATCGCACAGTAGCATTCCATCACCATCTTATGCCACAGTTTGTTCAGCCATCCTCCAATTGATGGATATCTCCAACATTTCTAATTCTTTGCCATTACAAAAAGAGCAGCTATGAGTATTTTTGTGCAGATAGGCCCTTTCCCCTTTTTAATTATCTCTTTGGAATACAGACCCAGTAGTGATATTACTGTATCAAAGGGTATGCACAGTTTTTAGTCCTTTAGGCATAGTTCCCAATTGCCCTCCAGAATGGTTAGCTTAGTTCACAACTCCACCAACAATGCATTAGTCTCCCAATTTTGTCACATTCCCTCCACCATTTATCCCTCCCTGATGAGTTGGATCTTGAAGGATGAGTGGGCCTTAGATAAGAAGAAAGTCAAGGAAAGGGCATGCCTTAAAAGCCAGGGTGGGAATGCCCATAGTACCTGGAGGTGGGAGGTTGGGGACCAATTGGCTAGACCAGTTGGCCAGAAAGATGACTCCTTCCAAGAACTAATTGTAAATGTGAATATCTAATAGGGTTCTGAGGACAATTTTTAAAACCTTAAAAGTGTACTTTAAGTGGGGCAGTTAGATGGTGCAGTGGATAGAGTAGCTGGCCCAGAGTAAGGAAGATTCATCATCCTGAGTTCAAATCTGGACTCATACTTGCTGTGTGACTGAATAAGTCACTTAACCCTGTTTGCCTCAGTTCCTCATCTGTAAAATGAACTGGAAATGACAAAACACTCTAGTATCTTTGTCAAGAAAACCCCAAGTGGGATCACAAAGGGTTGAATATCACTGAAATGATGCACCAAGTATTTTAAGTATGTGCTCTTATTTCCATTGGGTTCCATATATGACAAATTGAATTGGATCCAGTTGTGAATTATTCTTATTTTTAGTGATCATTCTCTTTAAAACCCATTTTATCTTTTACCTCCATGGATCCAAAAGAACACTAGTCAAAGCCCTTTCCCCAGAGAGTCTAAAAACTGCCTGAGGAAGAGGATATGAACCTATAAAAGGTCATATAGGAATCCAAGGGAGGAAAAACAGGCCCAAAGCATAGAAGAAATGCACTCTACCTGTTTAGGCAGAAGGCCCTGAGGACCAGCACTTTACGAGTGTAGGAAAAGGAGGAATTGCTTTGTGTTGGGCATCAGAGAAGGCTTCTCCTCATAGAGGGAGTCACACCCACAATTTAACTGAGCCTTGAAGGATGGACAGAATTTGTAGAAAAGAAAGGAATAGGTCTCCCATGACTTGGCATCCCCTTGTACGTAGGTGTCTTCAATATGTATTTCCTAAAATCTTAGAGCTAAAAGGAACCTCAGAGGCAGTTCAGTCCATTCTCTTGCTCAATGCACGAATCCCCTTTCAAGTATCTCCACTGAGTAAGTCATGGCTCTGATTGGATGCCTTGGGTGATGGAGCTTGGATCTAAAGAGAGAAACTTGTAAAAGTCATCACTCAGTGACTTAACAAGCACTTTAAAAGCATCTACTATATACCCAGTGAAACCATTTTAGTATCTTTGCCAAGAAAACCCCAGATGGGGTCATGAAGAGATGGGCACAACTGAAAAGCGACTGAACGACCACAAAACGTGCCAGCCACGGAAGCAGATAAAAAGCTGAGATGGCCCATCCCTCGTGGAACTTAATGACTGTTTGTCAGATTCCAATTCCACCCCCAAACTGTCACTTCCCCTGTCGTGGCTCTGCTCTGTCTTCATTTGGCCCTTCTAAACAGAGTCCTGTCTTCTAAAGTGTCCTCCAGGGACTGCTTGCCAGTCTGTGCCATCTTTGGTAGCTTCAAGTGGGGCATACACTGTAAATGCTCCCCAGAAATCCGCCATAGATGAATGGCCCAAAGCCCTGGATGCCTTCCTTAGGGGAGAATAGTGTTATCCCAGCTTTATTTCTAGGTGAGAAATTGGAGGTTTGGAGAGAAGAGATCACTTATCCAAAATCACCGAGGCAGAGATTCCAGAGATGGGCATGGCCAGATCTCTTCCAGGTCCTGCGCCCTCCCACCACATATGCCAGGGAGGCTACTGCCCCAAAGAGCTTGAGGGCAAATCTATCACACGTGCAAATACTGCCAAGCCCAGAGGGATAGCACATCATGCCGATGTACTACGAGACAGGGTCTAACCATTCATTAAATAAATATTTATTAAGCATCTACCATGTGCCAGGCCCTGTGCTAAATGATGGGGATATAGAAAAAAAAATTAAAGGCTAGAACCCGGGCCAGAATGAATGAACTGGAATTTAATGGGAATAAGTAGACTTCATCTCACATTTGAGCTAAAAACATTTAATTTAAATACAAGCTAGAGGTGGCCCAGGTAGACAGCAGCTCATCTAGAAAACATCTGGGGCTTTTGTTGGACATAAGTTCGGTATGAGTTAACGGTACAGCGTGGCAGCCAAGAAAGTCAGGGTCCTCTCTGGCAGCTTTCTGGGAGCCTGGGTGTCTAGGACTGGGAGTGTTAGTGGACTGTCCTCTCTCTGCCTTGGGCATACCCCCTCGGGAATAAATACAGTGCTCATTTCTAGGGGACAGATTTTAGGCATGACGCTGGCCACCGGGATTGACCCTCAGTAGAAGGGTGACCGGGATGGGCAGAGGGCCCCGGGCCACACCATAGGAAGACTGGCCGCTTGGAATCTTTCGTCCAGAGAAGATGGACTGCAGAGGGGACAGGACGCGGGAGCCGTCTTTAGGTATCTGAAGGGCTGCCGTGTAGAAGAGTGAGCAGGCGCGTTCTCCTTGGACAGAGATGGAAAAAGCGGGAGTCGTTGATGGAAGACACAGAGAGAAGGTGGTCTGGGGAATGGCAGAGAGCTGTGGGCTGTCTCTCCCCAGAGGTCTTCAAGCAGCGATATTCCAGAGGGGATTCCTGCTCAGATACAGCTCGACTCCAGGACTCAACCTGGGGGTCAATGCACTACGGCATAATTGGGTTCCTTTGCGATCTCGTGGATCTTGTCATGTGTGTTGAAGAGCATTATTATTAAAAGGGATCTACAAGGTTTCCCCTGCCAAGGAGTCCATGAATAAAAAAGATGAAGGTCCTCCAATTTTTCTTTTAAACTCTCACCTTCTGTCTTAGTATCAGTACAATGGATTGGTTCTAAGGCAAAAGAGCGGTCAGGGCTAGGCAATGGGAGTTAAGTGACTTACCCAGGGTCACACAGCTGGGCAATATCTTAGGGCAAATTTGAACTCAGGACCTCCTGTCTCCAGGCCTGGTCCTTTATATACTGAGCCACCTAACTGTCTCTTGGCCTCTCCAATTTACTGTGGGACCATGGACGAATTCCTTTAATTCCCTGTGCCTATAAAATGGGGGCAATAGTCATACTATAGTAGCAAGAATAATGACCAAGGATTTTTGAGGACATGGTACAATATGAGGACTGGAAGGGAGCTTTTAGAAGCAAAGAAAGAAACGGGATTTCTACATAGAGCATCTTTTCCCTGTCAGGCACAGCGCCGAGTGCTTTATAGAGATCAGCTCCTTTGGTCCTTACAACAGCTCTGGGAAGTAGCTGCTATTAAGATTCCCATTTTATAGATAAAGAAACAGAGGTTAAGTGACTTGCCCAAGGTCACCCAGCTAGGAAGTGTCTGTGGTCAGATATGAACCCAGGTCCTCTCTGTTCACTGCTTCAGTTTCAGCTTTTTAATATCTGAGTGGTTTGGGCCAAGTGCCTCAGCTTCCATGGGTCTCTGTTCCCCTATGTGTAAAATGAAGGGATGATCTGGATCCTCTCTAAAGTTCCTTGGGTCCGAGGCTGTGGAGAGAGGAAAGGGCTTGGCAAATGAACTTGCCAACAAAATGCCAGGATTCTGGCTCAGCAGCTCCCCATCTCTAGGCGGGACTTGGGAGCCCAAGTTAAAAAGTGGAACCCTCCCTCCCCTTCCATCTTAGAAGCAATACTGTGTCTTGGTTCCAAGGCAGGCTGTGGGGGTGAAGTGACTTGCCCAGGGTCACCCAGCTAGGAAGTGTCTGAGGTCGAATTTGAACCCAGGACCACTCCAGGCTGTAGCTCTGGCTCTCTAGCTGCCTCCAGCCCAAAGCTTTTAAATGAGGGGGCTACAAAGGAGAGAAATCGGAGGAGGGCTAATCCAGAGGAAAGCCTGACCTCACCGGTGTTTATAACCTTCCTTGTAGAGGGAACAATAACCTGCAAGAGGATCCTCTGGGGGGAGGGCCGGCGGCCGGAGTAGCCTCAAACGAGCATCCCGCCCGCCCGCCCGCCCTCTGTCCAGCCCGGGGTTCCTCCAGGGGAGGCAGCGAGGGGCGCGGATGTGCCCCGCAGGTTCAGAAAGGGCTGCTGGAGTGGGGAGGGGGAGGGGGAGGGGGCTCGGCTAATCGTCTAATAAGGCAGTAACCGGAGCCAGAAAGCCGCCGCGGGCCGCCAGGAATACAAGGGGCGCCCTATTTCCCGGGATGCGGAGGGAGTTTCGTGTTGAATGTAAATACACCTGCCCATTGTTCTCGGCGCCAGGGCAGGCCGGCTACCGGGCTCTGAAGACTCTGCCAGCTTATCTGCATAGGCCTGCGCAGACTCTGCCCGGGCTTTGTTCCGGTGCCTCGCTTTCCCCCTCTGCCCTTCCTTTGGCCGCTTGTCCGGCTTCTCCGGACTGTTGCGGCTGGGAGCGTTTGGCCGAGGGTGGGGAGGTCCTGCTGGCCCCAAGCCGCGCCCCCAAGTTCCCTGACCAATGCAAGCCTCCCTTCCAGATGGGGAAGTGGCCAGAGCAGCGCTTAATGTGGCATGAAGTGGCGTGTGCACATACGTGTACAAAGTATACATGTATGACATGGGCGGGTGGCTAGTGGGCACATCCAATAGGCATATAGAATAGCTAGAATTGATATAACCGGGGATGTTTACAAAGAACTGTACAAAATGGCACCTCATTTGAGCTTTACAGTAATCCCAGAGGATAGGTGCCATTATTCTCCCCATTTTACAGATGGGGAAACCAAGGCTGAAAGGATAAGGGATGGGGCGGCTTGGTAGTACAGTGACTAGAGCTCGAGGCCTGGAGTTGGGGGCGCCAGGAATCAAATCTAGGTGTGTGATCTTGAGAAGTCACTTAACTCCAACTGCCTAGCCCTTGCCTCTCTTCTGGCTTAGAATTCATATTAAGACAGAAGTAAAGGACATTAAAAAAAAAAAAAGGCTAAGTTATTTGTCCAGGGACATGCAGCTTGTAAGTATCTGAGGCTGGATTTGAACTCAGGTCTTCCTGACTTCAGGCCCATTTTGACACCTAGCCAATGAGCTTTCCGTATATGCATGCACACATACACCTTGACATGTCTATGGATAGGCACACTTATTTTTCCATGAGAAAATTAGCTTTGCGGGATCATAGAATTACAGAATGTTGGTGTTGGAAAGGACTTTAGGGACCCAACCCCCACATTTTTCAGGCCTTGAGGCACCCAGGGGTTCAGTAATAGAGGCAAGATTTGACCTAGGAGCCAGAGCATGAAAGAGTCATAACTCAGGTCATCCAGCTAGTTAATGCCTAAACTGGAATTGGAATCCAGGTCTCCTGGCTCTCAGACCAGGGCAGGCTGTGATAGATCTGCTTTTTGGCCCAAGGAGGGCCTCTCTGGTGTCCCTGGTAAGGGTTCCAGGGGTCCTTGGACTGACCACAGCAGAAGAGGAGGAAAGAGAGCTTGTCCCCAATGGGAAGTGGATGGATGTTGAACATCTTCAAGTCAGCAAGTTTCTTGTCCCACCGCTTGTAGGAGTCCCAGGAAGGATTTGAGCCAGATTCTCTCTGACTCTGTTCATCACTCTGCCTTTTCTTCTTGCTGCCTCCTTCAGGCAGTCAGCTTTAATTAAGCATCTACCGTGGGTGGGGCAGTGGGGATGCAGAGAGAGAGAAGGAAGGACCCTGCTCTCCATGGGGGAGACAACGCACAGATATCTAACCAGTAGGTATGGACCACATAGAAAATAAGGACAGGGCAGTGACTGAATTACCAGGTCTTTTGAGAAGGCACTAGGAGTCCAGGGGATGGTTAGGAAGGGTTCTGGTACAAGAGAGGACTGCCGTGAGGCCGCTATACGGAGGGCATCTATTCCAGTGACTGGCAATCATCCGCAAAGCATCTTGGGTGATTAAGGAAAAGAGAGAAAGCTGTTTGGCCAGCTTGTAGAATGAGGAAGGGCTTGGAGCCAGAAACCCTTGGGTGCAGATCCCATCTTCTACCACTGAGTGACGGTAGATACAGTCACTTAAATCCTATGAGCCTCAGTTTCTTTATTGGTACAAAGGCTATACTCTCTCTAGACCTTTCCTTAGAGGGGTATTATGGAGCACAAATAAAATTAAGAAAACAGCAAGTAGGAAACCAAGCACTCTGCTAGTTGCTTGGATAATAAACGCAAAGAGATCTGTAAAAGTATTTAAAGATAACAGTACATAGGAATACGGTAATAATTTATTCCTGGCTCCATCCTTGACTCTGAACTTTTCATCCTTTGAGCCTACTCGCCCTTGAGATGCTTCTGTCCCATGATCCTCTCCACTGATTGGATCCAGCTGCCATTTTGTGAGGTTCCTCAATGTTGCCCATGTTACTTACTCCTGGCTCCACTCTTGATTATCAAGATCTTTTCACCTCTTTCTCAGCAGCTCTGTCCCCACACAGGTATTACCTCTGTCTCAACCTTCCCTTCTCCATCTTTCTTTCATATATTGCCTTCTCCCATTCAAATTTAAGCCCTTTGATGATACTTTTGGCTTTTTTTTTTTGCTTCTGCTTGTATTCCCCAGGCTTAGCAGGGTACATAGCACATAGTAGGTGCTCAATTGATGCTAAATCATCTATTGATCTTTCTATTATTTTATCTTTCCATCATCTATCAATATGCCAATATGATGTATAGAAAGCCTGCTGCCACCTTGAAGTGTTGAATTAAAGTCAGTGATCATCATTGTAAACTATTACCTCATCATGATTATTTACAATAGTACAGTTTTATAGAGCATGGGAAGGGTTTGAATGCTCTTTCCTCTCCAAGATTCTTTGTGGAAGTCTCATTAGTCCCACTTGACAGATGAGGAAACGCAGAGCTGAGGAAGGCCAAGATCCCGATTTAAGTCTCTGAATTGAGACTCTAGCTCAGGCAGGTCTTCTGACATCATCTGGTCCCCCTTTGGCCATCGTTGGCTTAAGCTGAGCAGCAGAATAGACAGGCACAGCACTATGGCAGAGGCTCAAAGGACCTCAGGGGTGAGGCCGTCCAGGCCAACTCATACCTCAAAAAGCATTTGCAGCTTTGCTGAGAAATGGTCATCCAGGCTGTGTTTGAGTGGGAGTACACACCCATGGTCCCTGCTACTGAGGGAAACAAAGTCTGGTGGATCCCCAAGCTAGAGAGTTCTGAACTGTGGTAGGGCTAAAACCCATTGGGCACCCCTACTCAATTGGGCATCAAAAGTGGCAAGAAATGGAGGACTACCTGTCTGTCTCAGAAGGGGTAAAGGAGTCAGGCACCTATGAGTGACTGATGCACTTTTAGCTTTAATGGGATAGGGAGAGCCAGAGGAAGGGAGGGATGGAGGAAGGAAGGAAGGAAGGAAGGAAGGAAGGAAGGAAGGAAGGAAGGAAGGAAGGAAGGAAGGAAGGAAGGAAGGAAGGAAGGAAGGAAGGAAGGAAGGAAGGAAGGAAGGAAGGAAAGAAGGAAGGAAGGGAGGGAGGGAGGGAGGGAGGGAAGGAAGGAAGGTAGAAAAAGATAAAGAAAGGAAGGAAGGAAAGGAGGAAGGAAGCAAGGAAGGAAGGTAGAAAAAGGTAAAGAAAGGAAGGAAGGAAGAAAAAGAGAAAGAAAGAAAAAAGAGAGAAAGAAGAAAGAAAACAAAAGAAAGGAAAAGAAAAGAAAGGAAAAGAATAGAGAAAAGAAAAGAAAAGAAAAGAGAAAAGAAAAGAATCTCCAGTGATGGGTATCCCACCTCCTTGGAGGCAGCCTGTTCCACTTTGGGCAAGCTTTTAGCAGGAAGTAGTTTATCAAGTCACTTTGCAAGTCTGACAAGCTTAGAGGCTTGTGAGAGTGAGGCAAGAACACTGAGGATGTTGGTGAACCAGGCAGTGAGAGCAGGGGAGAAGACTTGGAGAAGAAATGTTCTGGGAGGAGGGGAGGAGGAGGGGAAGAGGAGGAGGAGGAGGAGGAGGAGGAGGAATGCTGACAGGGTAAGAAGACCCAGAATGTTTATGTTTCTTAGTTATGCATTTGTAATCTCTCTGCCTGAAGTCCCTGTCATTAGCAGAAACCTAAGTGGAGGCTGTGGACAAGGCATGAGCCTCGACAGAGTGCCACCGAGGAGGGCAGGGGGACCCCTCCTTGTGGGAAGGGCGGCCCCTCTCCGGCCGGGGGAACAAGGGCTGCCCTGTGCTCCAGCTTGGACAGGTCCATCGATCACTCCCCCTCCTGAACTTCCAGGCTGGATGACAAATGGAGCGTTAAACTGGGTTTTTATTGAATTCCTTTTGTTTCGAGGCTTGCACATGAACAGTCGGCGTACTGTGCTTCCTTGTGGTGCCCGAGATCTTGCAGTTTGTGTAAACACGAAGCGGGCCAAGCCCTGCCCGCACCAATGGCGGAGGAGCAGAGGCTGGGGATGAGCCGGAGTTCTGTAAACTAGACGAGTTTCCTCTCCTCGGTGGCAGAGATGGCAGCCAGAGCAGCCTGGGTGGGTCTGCCCGTCCCGTGCCTGGGCAGCCCTCAGCCGCCGGGATCTGGCGCTGGCCAATTCTGCAGTGATTTTAGAGCAGTGGAGCTGAAGGGAGCTTGGCCACGGGTCCCGCCAGCCCCTTCCTTTTCCAGGAAAGGAAACTGAGGCCGAGAGGGGCAAAGGGGACTTTCCCCAGGACACGGAAGGTCTGAAGTGGCAGAGCTGGGATTTGGGTGCAGATCTTGTCTCCAAATGCGAGATTCTCATCCGATGGGGCGGCCTGAAATAATATTAGTCATACGGACCATTTATAGTCTTCTTTTACTCTGTAGAACAACATCAAATTCTGTGACTGTCGTGACACGATTGTTTAAAAGCTTCCAAGCATGTAGATGTGTTGTGAAGGTCCAGTAAGATGTCGTATGTACACGCTATGTAAAGAGCTTCTCAAAGCACAAAGACTTAGATGTAAATGTAGATCGAGTTAGTTCTATGACTAATGAAATAAAAATGACACATAGCTCACAGGTGCTTTATATTTGAAAGAGAATTATGTCTTTGGCTGTTATCACTTTTATCTCATTCAGATTCTTACTTTCTCTACTATGATGATCCCCATTTTACAGGTATGTAAACTGAGGCTTAGAAAGGTTAAATGACTTGCCCCTTCCTCCTTCATATCCTTGCCTGACTGAAGAAACAAGACTTTTGTTAATAAGCACTAGACTAGCACAAAAAAAGGTGTCTGGGGGTAGAATTTGAACTCAGATCTCCCTGCCTCCAGGTCCAGTGTACCACCTCCAGTTCCCTGGCTGGCAGGTCCCTCCTAATGGCTCTACTGTGCCTCTGCAAGTTTTCAGACTAGCTGCTACTTCCTCTAAGATGGAAATACTGCTTTGGAGGAGGTGGACCCAGTAGCATCGCCAACAGTGCGCTCTGTGGCGTCTTTGAGAGGGAGCCCAAGACTGGCTCCGAATGGAAAGCCAGGGCTTTGCGCGCTTCTTCAGAACTCTGTCTGTCTGCCTGAGGATGGCGGGCCCCAGACGGCCCTGAGGAATAAAGCTTTTCCCCCCAAACACCGGCCAGGACCCAGGAATGCCCCTCCCAGGCGTCTCTTTCAAATCTACCACATCGCTTTGGTCCTTGACTTTGGGAGCCAGATTTCAGGTGAGGCAGCATGTTTCTGGCCTGACCTGGAGGTCCCCCAAGGCGGAGCCCTAATCCGAGGGTGCCTGGATGGATGCTGACGGCAGTAGACGAGTTGGAACCATTGTAGCTCAGTTTCAAACCTCATTCCAGCATGACTTTTTGGATGACTTTGGAAAAGTTGCTCCACCTTTCTGGTCTCAGTTTTCTCATCTGCAAAATGGGGTTGAACTGGACAGCCTCGGAGATCCCTGACCTCATAGGGCCAGGCGTGACCTTGGGCACACCCTCGACCGTGCTGGGTCTTCTTGTCTGTAAAGGAAGAGCGTGGAGGGGCTGCTAGGGACTGAGCCAACCAGATGATGGCCGGCTTTACGGTCCGCAAAACACTTTGCTAATATTGTCCAATTTGATCTTTACAACAGTGCTGGGAGGTAGTTGTTGCTATCACTGCCCCCCCCCCTTTACAGATATGGAAACCAAGGCAGACAGAGGGGAAGTGACTTGCCCAGAGTCACAGAGGCTGGATTTGAACTCAGGTTCAGACCCAGCTCTCAGTTCCTGAGGGTAACCACAGCCCTTATGGAGGTGATGGGACAGAAGTCAGAAGAACAGGCTTCAAAACCCAAGATTTGCCCCTGACTTTCTGGGTGACTTGAAGGCAAGTTGCTTCCTTCTCTGAGACTGAGGTCCGCCTTCTGTTAAAAGGAGATGTCCAATGGACCGTCCTTAAAGCCTCTGCTGGCTCGTAGGCACTCTGTGCTGTTCCACTCACAAGAGAAAGGTGGTACTTTGTTGGATGGGGGGTTGGCAGATTCATTCATTCATTCATTCATTCATTCATTCAGTGAGCATTTAGGAAGTGCTGCCTGCGTGCTAAATATCAGGAGTACCTCCTATGTGTCGTACTCGAGGAATACAAAGGGGAAACAAATGAGGCAGTGCCTGCCCTCAGAGAGTGTACATTCTTTGGACCTGGTGTTTGAAGGCAGACTTTGCAATGAGCTGCTTCTACTGTGGTCGCTTAGGATCACAGATGGAAGTCCAGAAGCCAGGCTTCTCCTCCTCATCCAGCCTAACCCCCTCCTTTTCTAGAAAGAAAGCCGAAGCCCAGAGAGGGACACATAATGAACATTCTAGGTCAGGGAGTGCAGGAGGCACGGGATCTAAGTTCAAGTCCCGCCGCTCTCTATGGATGCCCTCCAGGACTTCTTCCCTGTTTTTCAAGGCCAGATGATAAGCTAGACAAGGGGAGGTTGAGCTGACTGATCTCTAAGGCGCCTTCTAGCCCTGAATCTGTCTCAGGCATGGTGAAAGAGGTGAGAGATAACAGTGAATCCAGGCTTATCGAGGCTCAAGACGGACTAACTTTGAACTCTGGGGTCCCTGCCTTGCTCCAGGGAGGGGGTGTTCAGCCACAGGATTCATTATCCGGAGAGTCCTTATCAAAGTGTCAGAGGCCAGAAGAGAGCCAGGCCAGGGCCGGCCAGCCCAGGGCTTTGCTTTCCTCCCTATCCAAAGGGGGGTTTAAATTCGGACACGGATCGCCTGTCAGTTTCCCTCTGGAGAGCTCCGCATCATCTCTGAAATCCACAAGAGCATTTTTCCCCCCAAGAATCAACACGCCTTTTTTCAGGTGAATTCAGTGCTTGAAGGGAGATCGGCTGGTCCTCTGTGGGTCCCCTCGGCCAGGCGGCCTCAGTTCCTAGAGACAAGTTTCAGGAAGACTTTGTGTAGCGGGCAGAGAGGCCAGCACTGACCCATGTCCTCTGGGCTACCTTCCGATGTTAGGGTTTAGGCCCCCCCCTTTGGGTCCCTTCAGTGCCCCCACATGGTGTTGCTGCCGGTACAGACCTCCCCCTCTCCCTCTCTCCTCTGGGCTGCCTTTCCCGTCCATCACAATCTCCTCCAGTTGGTCAGGGGCCACCTCCAGGCAATCTCCCCTTCTACAGTGGAGGTCTACAATCATCCAGGCCAGGGCATGAGCCCCCCAAATAAGATTAAAGAGAAGTTCCAGTGGCATCGCTGTGTGTATACTTAAGACAGCCTATTGATCCCGTTCTTGGTCTCCATCAGAGCAAGCACAACTCCGATCATGAGACTTAGATTGTAGGAAGGACGGATTTCTGATGAATTGTGCCTTTCCCATCGGGCCATTTCCTCCCCCGCCTCCCCCTTTTCTCCCCTTCCTGGCAATTCCATCTGGAAGGGGGTTTGGAGCTGCCTCAGCCCAACTCCTTGGTTTTGGGGAGTTTGTTGGGAAAAGTAGGGAGCTGAGGAAAAGAGGAGTCGAGTCGCCCAAGGGCTGCTCAGTTGTCCAGCACTCCCTTCTCCCTCGCCGTCTTCATCCCCTTGTATAAGGGAGGAAGTTGATATTGTAGAATAGAGACCGCTTCTCCGGGTGGTAAGTCAAAGGATCAGTCAAGATGTATTTATTAGGGGTCTGTTATATACGTGCCGGGCACCGCGCTAAGGGCTGGGGGGTACACACGAAGGCAGAATGAACACCCACCGAGAAAGCCAATCCCTGCCCATGCGAATGGGGCAGAAATGGGAATAAAAGGCATGTAGAAGATACATGGGATTAGAAAGAAGATAACCTTAGGGGAGAAGGCTCTGGCATCTGGGGGGTTTGGAGAGTCTCCTGCACATGCGGGGGTTTGCGCTGAGTCTTGAGATACGTCAGAGGAATGGACGAGCAAAAGAATTCATGCACAGGGGACATTCAGTCCAAAGAGATCAAGTGTCATATCCAAGGAATAGCAAAGAGGCTGGTACCGAAGGGCTCTGCCATTGGCAGAGGGTGGTCAAGTGGGACACATGAAAATGTCAGCAAGGTTAAGACCATGAAGACTGTCAAATGCTAAACTTGGGACTGTATATTTGATCCTACAGGTAATAGGGAGCCATTGGAGTTTATTGAGCTAGGGAGTGACCCATCCAGACCAGCAATTTTAGGGAAATTACTTTTAACAGCCAAGAGGAGGATGGATTGGAGTGGAGGGAGACCCGAGGAAGGCGCAGTAATTCAGGTGTGAGGGGATGAGGGAGTGACCAGAGGGGAACATCAGAGGAGAGGAGGGGATGTTTATGATAATGTGAAGATAGAAATGCCAAAGCCTGGCAACTGATTAGCCATGTGGGGTGGGTAAGACCTGCCGTTTGTTCCTTGAAAGGGCTTCTGATCAACAGCGGATCCTTCTGAGGTCCCTGACATCCTTCTAGGACCTACTGATCTGTTCATTTGACACCCCGATTGAAAGGCATCCCTGGGGAGTCACGGCGGAGATGGGGAGCCCATTGCCAGGGGACCCTTTTTTATCCTCGTCCTCCTGGAGAAGCGATCGTGGGCCAGCCCTTTGGGGTTCATAAGACTATAAAGGGAGCCGCCTGGCAGCCAATGAAAAGTCCCTTTTCCAGGACTCATTCCATGTCATGATTTCACATCGAAAGCAACAACTTTTCACCCAGGGCCTCCCTCTGAGGCCACCGGGCTCCCCCCTTTGAAGTAGGGCCCCAAGAGCACAGATTCTGGGGGGGAGACGGTCAGATCAGTCGAAATCTGCGAGCCGATCAGTGGGCACCTACCCGTAGTTTCCAGCTCTTCACTGGATGACAGTCTGCTAACGTTATAATCTCGTAAAGCTTTGGAGCCCGAGGACCCCCCTTAATGCCAAACACTTCCAGCCGCACCAGTGGCGGTGTTTTTATTGACTGAGAAAGTGCATGATGCCCCCAAAGCCACAACCAATTCCGTGGCCAGTTAGGAAACCTGCCCGGGCCTCAGTTTTCTTCCCTGTTAAATGGGAGGATTGGGTTAGATGACTGCTGAGGTCTCATCTAGGTCTAAATCCACGAGCCTGGGACCTTTCTTTGGAAAATAAGTATCTGTTGACATCTTTTGATTCGACATCACCTGCATTCACGATTGGGTCCCTGCCATCTCTTAGAACAGACTTTGTTTTAACAGAAAAAAGAGAGAAAAAAAGCCGCAAAACCAATGAGGATATAAGCCCTTCCCTTCCTTTCCGGGGCCCCCTAAAGCCCCAATAAAATATATTTAATGCGGCACTCTTGTGGACTTCCCCGCCCACCCCTCTCAACAAATGCCTTCTCTTCTTACCTCTTTTCTGCGGCCACATTTGAGCTTTGTAACTCTGCCCCATTCCTTGCCATTGTTCCCTGGTGGTGGTTTTCTGTTTCTACCACGGTGTAGTCATTGTCTATACTGCTTGCAGCTTTTCTTCACTTCACCCAAGTCTTTCCATGCTTCCCTCAATTATGAATGAAAAGAGCAATAACAACGTTAGTCCTAGCTGTGTGACCTTGGGCAAGTCACTTAACCCTCATTACCTAGTCCTTGCTGCTCTTCTGTCTTAGGATGGACACTAAGACAGAAGGTAAGAGTTTAAAAACAACATTATTCTGAGAAGAGCTTGCCAAAGGGGGCCAGGACAACAACAACAACAAAAAAGTTAATAACTCCAGAATTAGGGGATCTTTCTTTTTTCAAATCAGTGAGTTGATGGACCCCCTGGCCCAAGCTTCCTCAGTGGGTGCCTTCCCAAACCTGCTCAGGGCACAAAGAATTCAAGGACCAGAATGCGAGGATCAGCAGAATCAAGCCAAATGTGTAGACTCTCCTGGAGCAGCTTCCCAGGGCAGAGCCACTTGGGGAATCTGGTTTTTGTCCTCTGAAGCCAGTGTTGAAGCATTGGGCATGGGTGCTCCCAAGCAAAGAGGGATCTGCTGGGATGAGGAGAGCCAGCCTGCGCCCTCTGAGAGCTGTCTTTGAAGCCCTAGCATTTAGCACAGTGCCCAGCGCACAGGAGAATTCACAATCATAATTCATAAATAAATGCTCGTAAATGTGGACTGTCTGACTGCCTGACTGGTGATCCGCAGGCAGATCGGGAAGTCTGGGACAGTGGACAGCACTCTAGGCTTAATCATTCATAGCTGCCACGTATAAAGCGCTTCGACATTTTACGGAGAGCTTTATGTGTTATCTCATTTGATCCCCTCAACAACCCTGTGCTATTACGATCCCAATTTTACAGATGAGGAAACTGAGGCTAGGGGATGTGACCTGATGTATCCCACAGCCACATAAGTGTCTGAGGCAGCATTTAAATCCAGGACTTTATTTAATTCTGACTTTGTCCCTTTGTGGGTTTGTTTTTTCTTTTTAAAAACTCTTATTTTCCATCTTCGAATCGATACTAAACTGCCTGGGAAGACTTGGATTCAGATCCTATCTAAGATACTAGCTCTTCCATGAGAGAGGGTCAGATGGCCCCCAAGGCCCCTTCCAGCTCTAGATCTCTAAGCCTTTCGCACCCCCCCCCCCTTTATCCGTTTTTCAAAATGGCCAGCATCGCCTCTTGGATGCGGGGAGTGAGAAGCATCAATGCCAGGAAAACCTCATAAAAATGATTTTAACGGCCTTCCCCAAGGTAAGCTCCATCGGAATCCTAGGGAGTAGCATTGAACCTATTTGGGAGGAAGAATATATTTAGGAAACGGCCAGCTTGCTAGGAGGGTGGGCCCCTTTCCCCTGTTGTTTCTGGCATGTCCTCCCCATGTAGCTTTCAAAACAGTCTGGGTGGTTTGTCCCCCCAGAACTATCCAGAAGAGTCAGAGGGAAAAGTCAGCTGACCGTTGGCATGTGGAAACTTGGGCTGGCACTTACTCCAGTGAGCTAAGTTACTTTTCTTAGCAAATTATTCATTTTGCAGCTGTGAGATGGTCCAGAATTTCCCTCCATGCAGGCGCAGGATTCAGAATGTTGGGATGGGTAGAGGGGACTCGGCCAGAAGCCTGGTGAGGCTCCCCATCACTGACACGACCACACTTTACCTTGGATTGAAGACTTGAGTTTGCTTTGGTTTGGCACCAAGGCCACATGATTCAGTGGAGAAAACCTGGATTTGAAATACCAGGGTCTGTGTGACTTTGGGCAAAGCATCTTACCCCTCTGGGCCTTAGTTTCCCTCATCCGCAAAATGATGGGACTGGAATTCAAGGTCCCTTCTGGCTTTCAGTCGGTGGTCTTGAAATACAGGCTTCCAGAGAGGGAGATATTTGTGACCACTGCTCTTGAGTTGGAGAGGTCTAAAGACGAAAGGGGTGGCCTTTGCTTTGTTCGCCTTAAGGAAAAGAAGGGGCACCTCTCAGAGCCCCTTGTTCATTTCCCACGGAGTCTCCAAGGGATCAGGGTCCTCGGAGGCCACCTCATACATCTTTTACTGGACAAGAGTCCCTTCAACCATGTGCCCAAGCCATCATCCAGAACTGGTTCCAAGACCAATAGTGGTACCTCCTCAGATCGTCCGTTGTGCATTTTAATAACTCTAACGGTTGCCCCGTCTCTTGCCTTCAAGCCTCAATTGGCTACTTTTGCCCCACACCTGCAGATTCCATTGCTGTTCTGAATGATTGGCTAGTAGGTGAGTCAGGCCAGGGCCTGGCATCTTTGTCTGGCTGCCAGAGTGCTAGTGGGATGGCTGCTTGACTGACCCAGGGGAGGCTCCCTTCTTTCACTCTGCTGGTGAGCAGCCCTTTACCTTCCATGGGCCTCTCTCTCATCATGGTGGCTCCTGTGTGAAGATGTTCGCTGAAGTATGGAAATGGACGTGCCTCCCACATTATCTTGAGTACATTGGGTGGAGAACGCTATTGGTTTGGAAATGCATTGTGTTAGCTGAGCCAAGATGGAGGGAGTTCTCAGATCAATGATTCTCTACTGGATCAAGGTTGGCCATCCGGGTACCTTTAGGCTTCCTGCCCAGCCTTCCCACCCTCTGTGTGGTGCTACACACATTGACCTGTCTAAGAGCATGCCCTGAGGAAAAGGAAGTTGTTGCAGGACTGCCGATCCATTCTTCTCTCTACTCTTCTAGGTCATGAATGCTACATGTAAGCTCCTATTCTGGAGAATTCATCAATAATGATTAAGAATTAATTCATCAGTAAACAAACATTTATTAACTACCTTCTGTGTACCGGACACTGTGTCAATGATTGGGCATACAATTTGGGATGGGGGAGAACCAACAGGTACCCAGATAAGCAGGTACAAACTATATATGAAGGAAAACCAAAACTATTTTGGTTGGGTGGGGGGAAACCAGCAAGACCTACAGAATTCAGGAAAGGATCCTTGTGGGGGGGTGGTCCTTGACCTGAACTGTGAAGGGAACTGGGGGTTCCAAGAAGTACAGGTGATGTTGAGAATGGCCATCTGCCCAGGCAAGATGCAGAGTGTGGAGAACGGCAAGACAGGCCCTTGGCTTGGGCAGAGAGTGAGTTATAATGGAGCCCAGGTAGGAAAGGAGCCATCAGTGCCAGGCAATAGGGAGTCACCGGAATGACCGGAGGAGGGGAGTGACATGGTCAGACCCATGCTTTGGGACTATCCCTTTGGGAGCTGCATGGATGATGGATTGGAGAGGGGAGAGACTGGAGGGCTGGGGGGACAATGAGGAGGCTACTACAAAGCTCCAGGTGAGTGGGGATGCAGGTTTGTCCTGAAGTTAGTCAGTTGTGAATAGAGAAGGAGATGAATGGAAAAGATGGTGGAGCAGCAGAATCTCTGAGAAACAGCAGCCACTTGGCTCTTGAAATGCTTATAGCCTTAGGATGGAAAAATGACTCTATGCAAAGAACTATGACACAATGGAGACTGTGTTGGGAAAAGTGCTAGGAGACAGAGGGACCACACACACGGCAACACTGGACCTGGCTCACTGGGTCATAACCGACTACCCACCTTGCTAATGGGCACACTTCATGGACCCACCAGAGCACCAGTGGGGGCCCTGTCTGGAGACACGGTGTCCCTAGGGACTCACATGAAAGGAATGTGAATGGAGGGACATGGAGAGAGACAGACCTTTAGGTCTGAGGTTAGGAAAAAACAAAACAACAATAACAGCAGAACTTTCGAATAATTAGAGCTTTAGAACAGTTGAATAAGCTCCCTTGGGAGGGAGGGACTTTCCCACTACTGGACGTCTTCAAATGGATGCTCGAGAAATACTCATGAATTGTAGAGATTCCTTTTGCTGTAGGGGTTGGATCAGATGCCTCTGAGAGACTTTCTAGCTCTGTAATTTGGAAGAAGAAGGAGGAAGAGGAGGAGCATAATAATAATATGAATAATAATAATAAGCAGAAGAAATAATACTAGCTAGAGTTTATATAGCAAAGAACTTTACAATATCATCACATTTGATCTTCAGAGTAGCCTTGGGAGATCAGTGCTATTGTTTTTCTCATTTTACAGATGAGGAAATTGAGGCAAACCAAGGTTAAGTGAGTAGATTTGAGTTACATAGCTGGCATATGTCTGAGGAAGAATTCAAACACAAGTCTTCCTGAATCCAGATCCGCTGTGGCACCACCTACGTTGTCTCGTGGATTGGAGTGCAGCCACAGGGTTGAGAAGGGGCAGGTCTAGCTTTGGAGAATGGTGTAGAGTAGATGCTTGGTCAGTTACAGTTGGGACTCGATGGCCTTTAGGGCACTTCTTGCCCTAGGGTTTGGGGAGATTTCTTGGTCAGTCGCAGTGTGGGTTGATGCCTCTTGGATTTGGGGAGATGGCCAGCACCTAAATTTCCCACTGCCTCTGCATGCCCTTCCTCCCATGGAGGCTTCTAGAGGGGCTGGTGGCTCCCTGGGCTAACTTCACTGATGCCTCCCAGCTGACGACAAATCACTGTCCTACACCAGCTTCACTTTGTCACAGGACATAGGTCTAGAGCTGGAAGGGACCTCGGAGGGCATTTGGTCCATGGACTCATTTTACAGTTAAGAGAGAGACACAGGAAGTAGGTAAAAGATCTTCATTGGATGAACTTGAACCTGGCCCTCCATCTCCCAAGCCACTCTTTTTTCCCTGGTCCCACATTGCCTCGTGAACTAGAATTGCTCTCAAGAAAAGCCTGAAACTCATAAAAACCTGAGGGAGTTGTTTGGAGACTTAATGGCAGTTGGGTGTCTCTGAGTCTTAAAGGATTAGCCCGTTACCTCGGATGCCTCCATGGGCAGATTGACATATCCCACTTCAGGGATCATGGTGCTGGGTTTTTCTCCCTCTCCCTACACGTTTCCTGTTCTTCTCCTTTCATGTTTTCCAACCCCTCATTGTGTCAGTCCTTCAACAACACCCTTCATGGACATAGCTGGTGGCCTGAAATGAGAACAGTCTAGAGACCTGAATGACAAATACGTTTCCATAGTGCAGTTCCTGGGGTTCTACCTGTCTGGGAATTGGAACAACCTGGCTTTTGGTTCTGCCTCTGATCCTACTAGCAGGGTTAACCCAGGGTGGGGGAGGCACATCACTTGATCCCTCTGTGGGCTTCCTGTCCCTCCCTCCCTCCCTCCCTCTCTCATCTGTAAAATGGCAGCCCACCGTATTGACCTGGAGCCGTTGTGTGGAGTTTATAGGAGATAATACGGAGAAAGCATTTTGCAAACTTTAAAGCACTATATAAACATCAGCTATCACTGTCATCACTGTTGTTAGCACTATCGTCATTATTAAGTCACGTTGTTCATAGTAACGTATTCCTGGTACTACTAATCATGTTGTTGTTGTTTGTTGGTGGTGGTATTCTCCGAGGAGAAAAGAGCCATTCCAGGCTGTAGGAATGGGAGGAAGTCAATGAAGTGGGCTGTACTGGGGAAAGCTCTGGCTTTGGAGGAAGGCCCTAGACCCAAATCCCAGCTCTGCCCTGCTCCTTACTACGTGTTTAATTTTGGGCAAGACATTCTGTTGTCTCACGACTTGTGCCCAACAGCAGTAGCAGCACACATTTCTGTACCATATATGGTTCCTCCTAATGCTCGCACAGCTGTACTCCCTTAGATTGTGTGCCCCCCCCCAAGTGACCAGGGTGCCCCTCTTGGCCTCGATACTTTCATTTACGAAGTCAGAGGCTGGGGTGGGCTAAAGGGAATGATGGCTAAGATCCCTTCCAACTCTGATATTCTGTGCTCAAAGAGGCAGTAAGGGGGGGGGGGGGTGGAGAGTGCTGGCTTTGCTGCTAGAAGACCTGGGCTTCCAGTTCTCTGTAGTCTTGGTTAGTTCTCTTTGGGCCCCATTTTCTTCTCTGTAAAATGAGGGGTTTCGATTTGATGACCTCTCAGGGTCATCCTCTTCTGGCTACAAATCTGTGACCTTCAGGTGCAATGGATTGCTCTGAAAGGAAATGATCAAAAAGTGTTTAACGGGAATCACTGGAACAGAGACCAGGAAGTTAGTACAGTTGTCTCTTCCTCAAATAGGAAATCCATCCACAGAACCACAGATTCTCAGCTTTGGGAGAGATCTCAGTGGCCATTGACCTTCAGTATGAACCCTCTATCTCATAAATCCAAGGGGGCAGCTAGTTTCTGCCCAAAGGTCTTCAGAGAGGGGGTGTCTGCCATCTTTCATGGTGGCCCATTCCACTTGGGGCTAGCTCTCATTGCCAGGCAGATTGTCCCTACCTTCAACAGCCATTGATCAAGTCACAGGCTTGACCAACATGGCGATAAAAAGGGTGCCAAGTTTAAGAAAGGAGACAGGGATAACAATGCATTTGTGTCAAGCTGGCAGGGTTTTGTCTCATCTGGTCCTCGCAACAGCCTTGTGCGGTGAATACCCAAACAAAGGAATTGAGGCCCCGAAAGAGATTCCGCAGAGGGACATGATCATGACGAGTAGCAGTACTCACACTGAATCCCCCTAAGACTGAACTTCTGGGACTGGTCCTTGGTGGCTCTCTCGTCCATCCCTTCACCATGAGAAAGTGGATGAAGAGCTGAGCTCAGCAGCCTTGGATTTGGGCCACAAGCTTCAAGTAAATGCTTGGGGTGTTATGTTGATTCTGACTCCAGATCCAGTAATATCCCCCTCTTCATTGCCCCCCATGGCCAAGCCAGGCCTCCTGAGTCTTAGACTCTTAATTTTACTGTTCAGCAACCCGTGTAACTCATGTATATAACGTGTTCCCAATCAAAGGCCCCAGAGTCAGTGCTGTGAGCACAAGAAGAGGTTGGCTGTTTCTCACGTTCCCTTAGAATTCTCCTTCTTTCCTTGGGTGGGGAGCACAGTTCTGGTGGTCATGGAGCCTCTCAGCCTGATCTAAATGGCCAAGACCTACCCAGTGAGATCCAGCTTGATATTTAGCACAGAAAGAAAACATTGCTGGACATCCTTCCACAGGGCCACCCCTATATGTGAGAGTTCTTTTTCTGCTTTGGCGAGCCTTGAAATTTGACTCGGATCCTGAGGGACAGACAGCCTGTGTCTGATGTCTGGGGAGGAGAAAGAGCAAGGGAGAGGCAGGCCTGTGAGGTCTGAGGTGCCTTTCCTACGTGGGGAGCCATCTATCTCCTGGGGATTCCGACAAGGTAAAAGGGAGTGAGCCCAGCCCCGAGCTAAATCATTTTTTCAAAGGGAAGAGATGGGGCCAGGAATCACTTTGTCATTATGTTTTATGTCTTGCCTGGAAAAAGAATCCAGCCCGCTGCCATCTCAAGTGCAGGGTGATCTCTGGGGCTGCTTGGAAGCCCCAGACACTTACTTAGAGGCTCAGATTGAGAAACAATCTGTATGTTCTTTCAAAAATATTAATAAAAATAGCTAACGTTTAAATAAAGCTTACAGTGGTGCCCTAGGCTTGGTGCTAAGCCCCCTTCCCAATTATTATCTCTTTTGAGCCTCACAACAACCTTAGGAGGTAGGCACTATTATGCCCCAATAATGCCCTTTGTCCTGATACTGTTCTTCTACTATTTACAAATGAGGAAACTGAGCCAAACAGAGGACAAGTGACTCAGTCACAGAGTCACACAGCCAGTAAGTGTCTGAAGCCAGATTTGAACTCAGCTATTCCTGACTCCAGCCCTGTAGCCACGGGGCAGAGTGGGAATGAGGAGTGGGGAAGAGGGAGAGCCTTGGATTGGGGTTGTCTGAGAGACCCACTGAGTGGGCCACTGGCCCTGTGACCTTCTACAAGTCAGTGGGCCATTCTAAGTTTCAGTTTTCTCATCTGTAAAATGGATGCATTTCACTGACACACGCACATGCACATACATTTAATTTTAGTGGGAGGCAAGTTCAAAGGGAAGACATGCTTAGAAATCATCAGATCTCAGAGTTGTCCACCTCTGTCCTTTATGTTCTATTAATAATGATGACAGCCAGCCCTAAAATAAGAGAGGGCTTTGGAGTTAGGAAGCCCTGGGTTCAATTTCTGCCAGAGACACATACTGTGTGACCTTGGACAAGTCTCTTAACTTCTCCCTGTCTCTAAACCCCAAAGTAGAGACAGATGAATGTCCAGTTTGTACTGGAGCGGAGGGGGTGGGTGGGGGGATTTTCTACCTAAGGAGTTCCGAAACTGAAGAAAGCAGGGGTGCAGGGTCCCGGTGCCCAAATTTATAATACTAATTTTTGAAGGTGAATGCTAATCAATCGACAAGCATTAAGTGCTTTCTATGATCCAGGGACTGTTAAACTGAGCCTAAGAAGAAAGGCAAAAAGATGGCAATCATGGAATAAAAATATAATTTGAAAGCCATCGCAGTGATGATTTCCAGCCCACCAAGGCTATTGGCCAACCCGTGGCTCTATTTACAAAACGTTATCTAGTGTTGAATTCTCTTTTCTGGAAGGTCTTCATGATCTTTTATGTGTTTGTTTAATAAAGAAGAACAACTCGCCATTAACATGTCAAGGCCAAGCACATTATTCAAGATGGCCCCGATAGACCGAGAAAGCATCAGAATAAGGAGTTGCATTTCTGCAGCCGGTTCTCTCCCCATAAACAGCTCCGGGAGGCTGCTCTGGCCAGTATTCTGACTCCTTCTGTAGATGGAGACTGAGATTGGGAGAGTTTAAAGGACTCGTCCAGGGTCATGGAGCTAGTAGTGTTAAATCTGGGGCTCTTTCCGCCAGCCATTCCAGTCTTGACTCTGCCCGGCCAGATTGCGAGGTACATTTTCCCTTTCTGTCCTGGAGACATGTTACATGGCTCAGGTTAATTGCAGAGACAAAGGCATGAGCCGGGATCCTTTCATCTGGTATTGAGTCTTTTATAGTTCAGAAACAAAGCCAGCCTCTCTCACCAGAACCCTTTAAGTGATTAAAAGTCAAAATCAAAACCAAAAAAGCCTAAACTTGCCCACTCCCCGATCATATATGGCTGCCCCATTGTTTCTTCCATTTTGCTGGATAACTGGGGAGAAATTACAGCACTCTGCAAGAAGTACCCTGCTTGTTCACTGCAGAGCCTTGAGAGGTTCCTTTATCTCAAGGGGACTCAGTTTCTTCATCAGCAAAATGGGAATCTTCTACTCTCCCAGCAGCTGTTAGCAAGGAAAACACTTTGAAAGCTGCTAGAAACCTTGAGCTGTGTTTATGATTATAGTAATACCCAACTGGCGAGGGAAGAAGAGATATGGGGACTAAATCAATGGGAATGGGGAGGGGGGATGCCTTCATTTTTCCTTGTGCCTGAAGGAAGGGGCCCATTGTGACTAACTGGAAACAGAGCAGAGTTTGGGAAACAGAGGTTGGAAGCTAGGTGCTTCTGGAGGGCTTGACATGAGCAGGCAATAAGAAAGAAACGACGATAAAGGGAACGATTGATGGCTGGGCTGTGGATTCTTCAGTTATTGGGGAGGGTCCTTGAAAAAAACCCTGGGCTTGTTTAAAACAACAGCAGTAACGGGAGCAGACATGGTGGCCCTACTCTTCCAAGCTTCTCGCCAAAGCCTTCCTTCTCGCTGGACTAGCTCTCTACCCTGTTCTCACCGATATGAGGGAATCCATCATTTCTGCTCTTTCCTTCATCATCCCAGTTTCCAAGTGATGGTGGGTCAGTCACTTCCAGGCTCCACTTTGCAGGGTAAACATGGCTACTCAGATGACTTGAACAAGCTGGCAATCACCAGCTGCATCTCCATCTAATAAAATGGAGAGTCCCCAGGCCTTCCCTTCTGTCTTCTCTCTGTGTTCTTAGATCTTCTGGGCTTTACTAGCTACCCTGCTCGGCCCTTCAGATCCCTGGTGCTGTGGCATTTGAGCTGTGCTTATACCCCACTATCAGCCCACAGCCCACCTTTAGTCTTTCCCATTTCCTGGAATGGATTTCTTGTCCATGCACGGTCTGTCCCAACTGGAGAGTGATCTCCTTGGGACAAGACGGCCTTAATTTCTTGAAACATATCTGTAACATTTAGCAGAGTTTGAGGCACATATTAAGAGATGCTTTTTCATTCAGTCAGTCTGTAATCAGTGGAGGATCGCGTCACTAGGGGAGGAAGAAACCATAGGTTGAGACGCAAAGTAATTGCTGACATTTTTATAGCACTTTAAAGTTTCAGAGTATTTTTTACATATTATAATCTCATTTGGTCCTTGCATGAAAACAAAACAAAATCCATGAGGGTGGTGCTTTTATTGTCACCATTTTACAGATGAGGAAACCATGGCTCAGTGAGATTCAGGGTCCCACAGCTAATTAGCAGGAGAGGGAGAGAATTGGTGCCCAGGTTTTCCTTACTCCAAAAGTCAGAAAATTCAGATCTTGCTTCTTACTACCTACATGACCTTAGGAAAGTCAGTTAACTTTGTTGAACCTCCATTTCCTTATCTGTAAAGGTCTGTAAGGTGAGGGAATTCCACTGGAAGATCTTTTCAATTCCGTTTTACTTCTATATCCTAGAATCTAATAGAATATAAGCTTAACCTTCACCTCTGATTTCTAGCACATAGCACAGTGCCAGGCATACAGTAGGTGCTTAGTAATATTTGTTGATTAATTAACTGATTGATTGATTTGAAGATCTGTGGTTTCATCTGTAAGTTCCCTCTTTGTATTATCCAAATCAGATCAAAACCTTTCCATGCTTTGATAGATGTTTTAATGAGTGGGCATGCTCCAAAATCACATCACCGGGCCATCATCTTCTACTAATGGTCCCCTAAGATGACCTCTAATTTACTCTATCTATCTATCTATCTATCTATCTATCTATCTATCTATCTATCCATCTGTCCACCCATCCATCCATCTATCCATGTATTTGTCTATCTGTCTATCTGTCTGTCCATCCATCCATCCATCCATCCATTTATCTATCTATCTATCTATCTATCTATCTATCTATCTATCTATCTATCTATCTATCTATCTATCCATCTGTCCATCCATCCATCCATCTATCCATGTATTTGTCTATCTGTCTATCTGTCTGTCCATCCATCCATCCATCCATCCATCCATCCATCCATCCATCCATCCATCCATCCATCCATCCATCCATCCATTTATCTATCTATCTATCTATCTATCTATCTATCTATCTATCTATCTGTCTGTCTGTCTGTCTGTCTGTCTGTCTATCTCTCTATCTGTCCATGTGTGTGTATGTATATATGTAAGTGCACACACACACACACACACACACACACACACACATCTCCTATTTACTCAGCTTACACAGTGTCTGGTCCCCAGTAAGCACTCCACTCCATAAATACTTACTGTCTGGACTCTCTGAACTCAGCCAGTCTGGCCCTCAGAGGACAGACACAGCATCCATCACCTCTTTTGTCGTGAAGGCTTCTTGCAGCTTCTCAGGACCCGCCAGACACTGTACTGTCCTCCACTGGCTTTGCCTTGGAGCATCAGCAATGACGCACCAATGGAAGACTTTAGTGGAATCATAGATTAAAAATAAAAACTCATTCTCAAATGGTGTCGCTCGCCAGGCCAAGTGGGGAACTGTTGATTTTGGGGAGGGTGAGAAGGAGCTTAGCCAGAAAGAAACTGGGAAAGCTCATTGAGTCCCAGCCAAGTGGCAGGCCAACGGCATTACCTGCTAATTGAAAGTGACGAGGCAAAAGAAACAAAACTGACCACCACGCAAAGAGGATTAATGCCCTCCGCCTGCCGATTGGCCGTCCTTTGTGGCAGGTGTGTTACTATGGAAAGCCCTCCTGGTATTTTCTAGCTGATCTCTTTTTCTTCCAGATTCAGTGCGAAAAATCAATTGGTTCCAAAGTCCCCGGCACAAAGAATTTATCCCCGATTGGTTTCCTGCCTTTGGCTGCTTATAGCCGTGAATGGAATCCATGCTACTCTGAAAGAGCAGGGAGGGCGCCCGCCTCCGATTCAAGACGCCCCTGATTCTTCTCTCTGGCGTCAAACATTTTGTTGGAACAAGTAAAGTCAGTGCTTTCTCCTGGGCTTGATTATTCCTGGTTAAGCCCTCTCCCACCTCTGACTGCTAGAGGCTCAGGGCTCCCCAGGGTGCCCAGAGGGGCCCTTCACCTGATTTTCCCTGCTGAAAGAAGCCCTTCCAGGGTTGGCTCACTGAAAAAGGGCAACTTGCAGGAATTGAGTTTCCCCCTAAATCTCATTAGGGCCTAATTCTGCTCTTCTCCATCTCCCCCAGCTTCCCTTCCTCATTCGGTCTTCCCCTCCCCCAGCCCTCACACACGTACAGCAAGAATTGAGCTTCCTGCTTGTGTGGATTCAATCAGACCCTGGGCAGCAGCCTTGTCTCCGTAATGGCCCTGCCTTTCTTTCAGATGTGGGCAGCACCTGTTTTCTGTCTAAGCCTGTTAGGTTGGCTGCAAGCTTTTAGAACTGAGAGAAAGAAGAAAAAACCCTCAGTGCCTTCCCCCATATCCTCAAGCTCAAGCTTCTGACAACTCACAGACCAGAGGATTTAAAGCTGGAAGCAGACCTTAGAGGCCATTCAGTGCAGTGCAACCACTTTAGTTGACAGAAGGGGAGACTGAGGCACAAATTAAGAGACCCATGGTGAAGGCTCTGTCTGAAACCTGTTGTGTTCCCCTAGAGGTCAGCTAATTTAACCCCTTCATTTTACAGAGAGGGCAGTATATATCTGCATTAATAGAAGTGGTTCAAGAGGTTCAGAGGCCCCATCTCAACTCAATTCTCTCTCTGTCTCTCTGCCTCTCTCTCTCTGTCTCTCTCTGTCTCTGTCTGTCTGTCTGTCTCTCTGTGTCTGTCTCTGTCTGTCTGTCTGTCTCTCTGTGTCTGTCTCTGTCTGTCTCTCTGCCTCTCTCTCTCTCTGTCTCTGTCTCTCTCTGTCTCTGTCTCTCTCTGTCTCTGTCTCTGTCTCTCTCTCTCTCTCTCTCTTTCTCTGTCTCTCTCCGTCTCTCTGTCTCTGTCTTTCCCTCTCTCTCTCCCTCTCTGTCTCTCTCTCTGTCTCTCTGTCTCTCTGTCTTTCTCTCTCTCTCTCTCTCTCTCTCTCTCTCTCTCTCTCTCTCTCTCTCCCTTCCTCTCTCTGTCTCTGTCTCTGTCTCTCTCTGTCTCTGTTTCTGTCTCTCTCTGTCTCTCTGCCTCTCTCTCTCTCTGTCTCTGTCTCTCTCTGTCTCTGTCTCTCTCTGTCTCTGTCTCTGTCTCTCTCTCTCTCTCTCTCTTTCTCTGTCTCTCTCCGTCTCTCTGTCTCTGTCTTTCCCTCTCTCTCTCCCTCTCTGTCTCTCTCTCTGTCTCTCTGTCTCTCTGTCTTTCTCTCTCTCTCTCTCTCTCTCTCTCTCTCTCTCTCTCTCTCTCTCTCTCTCTCTCTCTCTCCCTTCCTCTCTCTGTCTCTGTCTCTGTCTCTCTCTGTCTCTGTTTCTGTCTCTCTCTGTCTCTCTGTCTCTCTCTGTCTCTCTCCGTCTCTCTCTCCCTCTCTGTCTCTCTCTGTCTCTCTCTCTGTCTCTCTGTCTCTGTCTCCGTCTCTCTCTCTCCCTCCCACACACACTTTCTTCCTTTATTTCTCTTTTCCTCCTTCCTAAAAAAAGCAACAACACTTAACTTCCATCTTAGACTCGATACTATGTATTGGTTCCAAGGTAGAAGAGAGGCAAGGGTTAGGCAACAGGAGTTAAATGACTTGGGCAGGGCCACACAACTAAGTATCTGAAGCCAGATTGAAACCTGGGACATCTGTCTCTAGACCTGGCTCTCTATCCACTAAGCCATGTAACTTGCCCCCTCTGTTTCTTTTTTCACTTAAACTCATTTCAGTAAAATGCCCATTTGCCAAATATTATTATTAATCATAATTGGCATTTCTCTGGTAGCTAAAAGTAATTTGTATACATTAGAGCAGGAACTTTTTTTAAAAACCCTCACCTTCCATCTTGGAATCAATACTATATATCCGTTCCAAGGCAGAAGAGCAGTAAGGGCTAGGCAATGGGGGTTAAGTGACTTGCCCAGAGTCACACAGCTAGGAAGTATCTGAGGCCAGGTTTGAACCCAAGATCTCTCATCTCTGGGCCTGGCTCTCAATCTACTGAGCCATCCAGCTACCCCCAGAACAGGAACTTTTTTAGTATGGTAATTGTGTTCTTTTTACATATATCCCTAGTACCAGTCACAGTCCTGAAACACCATAGATGCTTAACAAATACTGCATTGGGAGCCCCTTAGAGCCTCAGCCCAACCCTATGAGGAGATATTATAGCCTGTTGGCAAATCTATGGCACATGTCTGAGGGTATTTCTCATATCACCTACCCCTCTGCCCAGCAGTCCAATGTGAATGCTTCCTCCCTCCCCTGTCTGGGGTAAGGTAGCGGGCTCGCCTGCATTGTGAGGGTTGTAGTTTGGGCACTTGGTCTCTAAAAGTTTTGCCGTCACTGTACTATAGTCTTGCTAATCCCTATTTTATGTGAGGAAAATGAGGCTAAAGGCAGACTCTCCTCCTCACACCATTCCCTGACATTTTTGGATGTCCCGCCAGAATCCTTACAGAGGCTGATTGAGCTTTGTTCCACAAATTTCTTGATGGCCTCTATTTTTTACATCATTTATTTTGTGGTATACCCAAGTCCCCACTCTTTGTAACAGAGAATAGAAGGGGGAAAAGGCAACAGATGAGTGAAACTGACCAGCCGAATGACCAAGTGTGACATCATATGTAGTATTCCACACTAGGAGTCCCCCACCTCTCTACACCTCCTCTTGTCTCTGGAACCAGCATTGGCCACTGCTGAGCCCTGTGGTTCTTCAATGTTTCTCCATCTATTTATTGTACTCATTGTGTCTAGTTTCCCCTAGTTACATTTTTCTATTCTGTATCATTTAATAATAATAACAATTTATTGCTAACATTTGTATAGTTCCTATTCTGTGCCTCAGTGCTCAGTGCTTTACGGTTATCATCTCATTTGATCCACACAATCGTTTCGGGATGGAGGTGATTTATTATTCCCATTTTGCAGTTAAGAAACCTGAGGTAAACAGAGGTTAAGTAACTTACCCAGGATCACATATCAAATAAGTGCCTAAGTCTGAATTTGTGTTCAAATCAGACTTCCTGACTCCAGCTCTAGCTCTCTGTCCATCCTTCTTCTGTGGAAGCAACCTTATGTCAATAAGAAGCAAACAACCCTCCCAACCTTGTGCCAATAAGAGAGGCAGGATTAGCCTTTCAGTGTGGTAAACCAGTACTTTCTCCTTGTAAATGAAGGGAAGTGGAGCCAACCCATAGCCACTGCCCAGAGCAGGGCAAACACCAGGTGCGACCACTGTAGCTGATGGGGGTGATGTGGCTAACCACTCCACCTTCAGCAACTGCCCCATTCACAAATAGCAGACAGCAGCTCCGTTTAACTCTAGAGAGAGTCGTTTCCCCTATTTCTATTTGTAAAAACAAGTTTAATTTATGTCTTCTAAAAAATCCCGTTTTACTGCTCTTTCATTTTCCCATCAACCTCATTGCCAAATATATCTTTTCCCCATCCTTGACACAGTGAGGGAAAAGAAAAAAAAAGGCAGTCCAGCAAAATCAACCAACTCTTTAAGTAGGAAGGACTAAATATGCAGAATTTCTCCTCTGTAGCCTCCCCCCCTCGGGAAAGAAGCTGCACTTTAGCATCTCTTTCCCAAAGCTAAGCTTGGTCATGACAATTACCCAGGGTTCCACCAGATGCTTTTTTCATTCTTTCCATTAGCGTGCTTGGAATTCTGGTCCCTTTCCCTTGCATCAGTTTGTAAACATCTTCTAGAGTTCTCTGAATCCACTTTATCATTTCTTGTGGCTCTGTGATATCCGCTTACATCTGGGTACCACAAATTGTTTAGCCATTCTGCGCTGGATGACATTGTTTTTTGTCTTTCCATCGTTCCCATTTTTAGACATAAAACCTCCTTGCTAGGCACACTGTCACCACCTACTCTAGAACGAGTCCTTCCTTTGTGATCACCTCTAGCAACGTATACGACATTCCTCCTCTGTAGGACCGTCTTCCTGCCGAGCTCTGCCTCTAAGCTCAAGGAGCAGCCTCCAGTTGGATGGCGAGGGTCTCCGGGGGAGGATTATGGCAATGCCCGCAGGCCAGAGGGTGTAATGGAAACATTGATGCATCTCAGCGATGTCACAAGGGTTCAGCGAGTCATGTCGAAAACTTTCTAGTGTTGTACACATATGTGAGCTATTATTATCATCGCCAATCATTATTATGAAGAATAATAATATCCCAAGAATGGAGGTGGGGTCTCAATCTCTGCCTTTGGACGCATCGCATCCAGCCTGTCATGCCTGAAATGCATTGGGTGGAATTTGTCCTTCCTGTCTCCTGAGCACATAATACAGAGAGGCGGTTCCCCCAAGGTGAGCTAAGCCAAGGCTGTTGTACTCCATCTTTGTGATGAAATGCAGATTTCCCATTAAAAAGCAAATCCTTCATTTCAGGAGGCTGAATAGGAAGATACTTTAAAAAGCAATCCAGCTGGTTAAACTTAGGGTGCGGAAAGAAGGCCAATTCCAGACTATTCCCTGGCCTGGTGCCCGTGATGTTTTCATTTGATTGGGAGTTGGATACATTTTCATTCATTTTAAGCTCTTGCCTTTCAGTATTTTGTTCCTCAGGGGCCTCTGTAATGTGGCTTGCCTTACTTTAATGACCAATTTCATTATTCTCCTTAAGGAGGGACTCGTGCTTGCTGACACAACTCAGGGAGACAAGGGGAGGAGATATTGATGTTCTCCCATAGTCTTTAACCACTTGGAGTGTTTCCATTATTCTCTGGTTCACCCCCTTTGCAGCTAAACTGACTTTTCTAGAGTGGAGCTCTGACCACATCACAGCCTGCCCTAGAATCTGCAGTGGCTCCCTACAGCCTCTAGAATGTAGATAAACCCCTCTCTGAGGCAGCATCCTTTGCCCCAGTCAGCCCTTCCAGGCCAGTTTCATAAGATTTCCCCTCACACACTCATACTCCCAGCCAACTGACCTGCTTTGGCCCATCCTCCAACTGGGTAGGCCTGATATCTTTAGAATGCCAGAAGGAATTCCATCCTCGCTTTTGCTTAGATCCCTGGACATCCGTCAGAGCTCAGTTCACAGATCATGTTCTCTTGGAAGTCTCCTTTGAACTCCCTGATTGTTAGTGCTCTTCCTCTCTTCCAGTTAACTTGTGTTCATCTACCTGGCAAATGGTGCTTCTCCTCCTCTCATGCCCCAAATAGAGTGGTAGAAATTACTGAAGAGCAGGGACTCCCCATCCCCATTTTTGTCTGGCAGGCACATCAATATATCTATTGAGCTGAACTGAATTTGTTCTGTGGAATGGATTTCTTTCCTGCCTTCTTTCCTTAATTTTTCTTTTCTCCTCCCTCCCTCCCTCCCTCCCTCCCTCCCTCCCTTCCTTCCTTCCTTCCTCCCTTTTCCTCTTTCCTTCTATCATTCCTTTTTTATCCTCTCTCTCACTTTCTCTCCTTTTTCTCTTTTCCTTCCTTCCTATGCTTCCCTATTTTCTTTCCTTTTATCCTTCCTTCTCTTCCTTTCTCTCTCTGTTTCCCCTTCTCCTTCCCTCCCTCCTTCCCCTTATCTCTTCCCCTTCTCCTTTCTCCCCTCCTCTTTTTCTCCTTTTCTGAGGGCTTCTGAGATCCCTTCTAGCTCTTGACCAAGGGCTCTGATCTTGCGGTCCATGAACTTCAAACAAAGTCTTTTGATGACGGTTGCAAAGTCATTGATTTCCTTTGTAATCGTTTCTATTTTATTTTGCATGAATTTAAAAGCAAAAGCATGATTCTGAAGGAGGCCCTAGTTAATGTTGTTTGTCCAAGGGAGTCCGTGACTCCCAAAGGGTAAGAACCCTCTGATCTGGATCTAGGATCTCATAACCCCATAGTAAATATTATGAGAGAAAAATCACAGAGATTCCAAATAGGAGAACTGGACCCGACCTCAATGGCCCCGTCTGCTCTCCAGCTATTTGACAGGTTCTGAAAGGCTGTGATCTATATCCATGAAGAGCATGAACCTATGAAAATATGGCTTCCCCCAAATGAAAACTCTGAGATCACAATATGATACAGTTAGGTTGTCAGTCTGCCCACCAGCATTTTAAAAAACCTATAACATCCATCTTAGAATCAATACTGTGTTTGGTTCCAAGGCAGAAGAGTGGTAAGGGCTGGGCAATGGGGGTGAAGTGACTTGCCCAGAGTCACCCAGCTGGGAAGTGTCTGAGGTCAGATTTGAACCCAGGACCTCCTGTCTCTAAGTCCAGTGAGCCACTTAGCTGCCCCCTTCAACCAGCATTTTACAAATGTCTATTTTAGGAGGCACGCTTTCCTCAAAGAATCCTGAGATCTAGGTCATATAGGTATTACTCTCCTTGTTTTATAAATGAAGAGACTGAGGTTCCGAGAGGCTACATAACTTGCTGGGGTTCACACAGCTCATACCCATCAGAGGCAGGATTCAAATACAGGACTCTTAAGTCCTCTCTGCTTCCCATTGTTCCATGTTGCCTTGTAAGTAGGAGGTGATAAGTTAAAAAATTGATCTTATTAAAGCACAAGGCTATTGTTATTTTGAATTTCAAATGGATCCCGCGGGAGCTAGACTGGTCTTCTTGGCCCTGTTCTCTAAAGCTTGGTGGTAGAACGCGCTTACACCTAGGGCTACCTTGAATTTGGCCAGGAGCAAACCTTGGTCTGGGACAGCTACCCATTGAGCGCGTGTTTAGTCAAGTCCACAAAGAATGCTTCTGAGTCTGAGGCTTGGGGGATGCCAGCTGAGCCCTCAGAATGTAGGCGAGGCAGGTGCTGAGTGAGGTCGCCTAGTGGGTGCAGGAGACAGTGTTTGACTGCGAGTCAGGGAAAAGCGAGTCATGCTGCAGAGACTTCGCAGTGATGGGCTCAACTTCCTCCTCTGTGAAATGAGGAGATGGAGCTTGGTGGCCTCCGAGCTTCCTCTGTGCACTCAGTCTGGGCACTCATGCTCCTCCTCGTCTCAGCGAGCACGTCCTCAGTTTCCTCACCTGTCAGATGGAGGAGGTGCACAGGATGCCCTCCAGGGTGCTAAAAGTGTGAAAGGACATCAGCGGGGAATCCGCCGCCTTCAGCTTCACTCGGTGGCCAGGATGCTGATGGTTGGGTCCTTCCGCCTTCTTCTCTCTGACCAAAGGACTCTTGGAGTCTTCTCAGGGTCGGTCGAGATCCCCAGGGGGGACCTGGAGGAAGACCTCGAGACTCTTGGGGGGAAATGCTTCCCCTCCCCCTTTCCCCGGCTCCCCCCCACACGCTGTCCCAGCTCCGTGCAGGGCCCTCCTCTAGCCAGCAGTCTGTGCTCCGTGGCGATCGGCACCCTGGATAAATACGTTCATAGACTAAACACACCCTGCCCACGTGGGCCCTCAGAGCCGCTGTCTCCAGAGCGAGGGCTCCAAACACAGCCCCCTGTGTGGCAGCCGCTGTTCAGGGCGCTGGCAGCCTGGCCCCGCCCCCTATTGGACTTGGGCCCGCCTCCTCGCCTGTGCGTTCATGGAAGCTTTCCTAGCACCCTCCATTCCTGCCTGACCTCGCGACAGGACTTCGGGAGGACCAACGCAGATAGAAAGCCATTCTCGAAATGTCAGGGAGAAATCGCATCTCGGGCTGCTCCTGGCCAAAGAAAACACGCCGGAGAGCCGTAGGCAGCCCATCCGAAGGGAGGAAGCCGAAGAAGGAGCCTAGGCTGGGCCTCCGAGCCCCGGCTCTCTGCCGCCCCTCAGGAGTCTGTCAAGGGGATCTCCAAGTGATCCATCCCAGCCTCAGCAGTGATGGGAAAATGAGGAGGGTGGCCTCTTGGGAGGCGATGGAGGAGATGATTCTAGCATATGGGCGTCCTTCAGCCACACACCCAACGCTGAGGAAAGGCTCTTTGTGTGGGATGTGTCCCTCTCCGGGCCTGTGGCTTGGAAGGCCAGGGCTGTTGGAAGACATTATCTTATCCCCAGAGTCTGGCCGCGCACAGGCATTTACTAATACTGTGCTTTAGCCGCCTAGTAATAGTAGGAAGTGCTTAATAAATGTGGTTGATCGATTGCCGATTGGGAAACGGGAAATACGAATGGCCTTTGGCTTATCCTTGGCATATATTTCTTATATAGGAGAATGCTGAACTCAGACCATTCTAGACAGGTTGGACACTCATGGCCCTTTACGGATGGGTGGCCTAACAACATCTTCTTTTGTCTGTGTCAGTCAACTAGCATGACCCAAACACCTACTATGTGTCTAACACTCTGCTAGTTGCTGTCCATACAGAGTCAAAAAGGGGTGAATTCTTGCCCTCAGGGAGCTTCCACTCCATTGGGGACTCCCTTCACCAGTGGAATTTGTCATCTATTCTCATCTTCTTAGCCTGGGCAATTTCGGTCCATTTTTGAAAACTCCTCCAAAGAGGACATATTGGAGACCTTCTTCAAGGTCTGGGATTCTTTCCTCTTTTTGTGTCATGGACCCCCGTGGCAGTCTGGCAGGCTCAGAATCATATACTATGAACATTTCTAATTAAGCACCTACTATGTGCCAGTACTGGGGATACAAAAAGAGATGATAGATAGTCCCTGCCCTCAAGGAGCTCACTGTCTAATGGAGTATATTTTCAGATCCATAAAATATAAAAGATTACAATAGAAAACAATTGTGTGTAAATCCAGGGATGATTTTTTTCCTTAATTCCCAAGTTCTTGGAACTCCTGCTCTCCGATAATCTTAAAAGGGAAGGACCGGCCCCTGGGAAACGTCCAGCCTGATGGTCAGTGAGAACAAGGTCAAGAATAAAGACCCACCAGACCTACGCAATGGGAAACTCTACCAACCAATTTCAATGAAGCCAGGGCGCCTGCTCCTAACCAGGGCCGAACCCTGGCTCCGTTGTTCTAAGGCCCCTCATCTGTATGAATTTCTTTGGCCCCTCTCTCAGCTTCTCCCCCAAGAGGGAATGAACATTTGAAACTCGGCTAAGGAAGCGTCAGTCTTGGGCGAAGCATCATCTCTTCGTCAATAGAAAGTGGCCTCCTCAGCGTTGGCCGTAGGCCTCCTGGAGATCTCCATTTTGAGCTGGGGGCCCTCCCTGAATTCCTGGGCTCTTTCCACAGTTCAGAGTCTTGTTCTGGAAAGACTCCGAGGTTCCTCTGCATCCACTGCTCTGTGTATCTGTAAAGAGGAGCAGCAAACCCAGGTCTAAGCTTCTTATTAAAAGGCACAGCGCGCTGGCATTTGTGTGCCGCGGCTCGGGAGTCTGGGATTCCATGTCTGGTGCTGAGGTCAGCCCATTACAAGGGCTTCCCTTTGTTTGGGCCTCACCTGGCTTGTCTGGAAAATGAGAGGAGTTGATTGAAATGATCCCTTCTAGCCTCCGACTCTGTTCTTTCCCTGTGCTGACAAAGGGGATACACCTTGTGGGAGCAAGACTTTTACAGCCCCATATTGTACGTGCAGGAAACGCCAACTCAGGGAAGAGATCGCCAGGGAGCGAGATTGCCTTTCCCATGATGGGAGGGGAAGGGAAGAGCTGATGAGAAGACAGTCCTAAGCCTTCAGGAGGGAGGGGGAGCTCTTGGGGGGAAGACAGCTTTTTTCAGTTCCCAGGATCTCAAAGGAAGCCTGTGAAATAAAACCCCAGGGTTGTGAAATGTCTTTGTGTTATCTCATCCTTTATGAGCTCCAAATTCCCCTGGGGCTGGGGATTTTGCTGACCTGGAATTGAAACCAATAGCGTGCTGGCTGTGGCCAGTGTGGGGCGGATCCTTGCTGGGACCCAGAAAATTCTGTAGGTTAGTCTGAACAAAGAGAGAAAGGCATCTTGGCTCGCCTCCTGTGGTGGCTATCCCAGGGAAGTTTGAAAGCATGAGGAAATCTCAGCTAAAACTCATAGGGCTGCAGATCTCCAGTTCCAAGGCACCTTAGAGATCTGCCGACTCATTGATTTATGTTACAGGTTTGGAAACAGAGACCCAGAGAGGGGAAGTGTAAAATGGGGATTTGAACCCTGGACTTCAATCCCCAGAAGTCCTTGGAACTTCCCAGAATTCCCTATAATCTCACCTGAGTCCTCACCTAAGTGTGAGAACACAATTTAGTATTTAAAGGGCTCTCTGCCTCCCAAGCGCTCTCTTCTTCCACTTCTAAGCACACTGGCTCTCTATTCGGCATGCAAGATGTAGTAAGTGAATTGTGAATGGGCTAATCAGCCCTAGGCACGTGCTTTTCTTATTTTGTATCTTCTTATTTCCTTGATTTCTAATAATCTTTAATAAACCTCATAAAAATATAATACTTTTAGTAGAGAAACTAATTTAATTTTTACAGAAGGGACTTGCTCAAGCTCACCCAGATAATAAATGTTGGAACTGGGATTCGAATTCTGGTTCTCAAATGCCAGAGCCAGTGTCATTTCCATTGGAAAGTTCTGTAATTCTCAGGGCACGTCCCACCAAGCTGGGAAGGCTCTGGCGCTAGAATGTCTGCCAGTGGTCCGAGGTCTGGTCTGGTTAAATTCTGACAGGTGCTTCATCAGGACTGCAGTGGGGAAATTGGCCTTTTGGCCATTGAAATGCTCCAGGACAATTCACTAAACTGCCAAGTAGCTTCCTTGGCCCACTCTGGATCTAAGCCCAAGTCCTCGAACTCTGTAAAGAAGAGGAATTGGGTATAGGAATGAGGAGTTTTTCTTAGATTCTCTTGGATCTTCAAGTGACAAAGCTGCTGGATTATCAGTCATTCTCATAATGAATAATTCCCTTAATTATTAATAATAACCATTATTTTACAACAATAATAAGTATCATGATTTCAGAGTTGAAGGGTCCTTGGAGGTCATCTGGTCTAAACCCTTCATTTTGCAGATTAATTGTAATTCTTTTGGGGGCTCTCAGACAAGACACTGTATTTCTCTAGGCCTCAGTTTCCCTTGTAAAGTGAGTCAGTGAACCACCAGTTGATCTCTCAGGTTGTCCATGCAGATTACTCCATCTCCATCCCTGTGCAGAAGCTTTCTACCATGTTTAGAGAGTATTCTTAGCTCACCTCCACCACACGGATCTCTTGTTTCCTTCGTGGTTCTGCTCAAGGGTCACTACTGCTATTAGGCTTTCTTGGAGTCCTCCCATTGCTGGTTGCTTCCTCCTCCAGGGTATAGATATTTTGTTTAAATTTTGTTTTTTCCCATCTGTGTTCATGCTGTTCCCCACCACCCTTCACTTCATTGTCTAGAAAATCTCTAATCCCAACTTTCTCAGGCATGTAATTGCGTGTTTCTGGGTATAAATTTCTCTATCCCTAAGATGAGGAGGTTAGACTAGATGCCCTCAATGGTCTGCAGTTACACAGGCCCCTTCTAGCTTGGAAAGACTGGTCCAGTACCCACTCTGGATCCCTTCTAGCTGGGGATTGCTTCAATTCTTTCCCCACTCTTACATGGATCACTTGAAGCTAAGGGAGACTGCTCCAGTGCTTCCTCATGGAAACTTTCTAGCTGGAGAAGATTGCTTCCATATTTCCAAGGATCCCTTCTAGTACTTTAATACCCAACCCCATCATGAATCACTTGTAGCTGGGAGAAGATGGCTTCCATACTCCCCATCCCTCTATGATCCCATTGACTTGGTTGTACCCTCTGATGAGGCAGGTTACTTGCCACCCTTCCAGAGCTGCTCATGTTGGGCTGATCCTAACTTTCAGAAGGGCCTTCTTTGCTCTCTCTTGACTTTAGAAGTAACAGTGGAGCACAAGGGCTATTCTTTAGTCTTGACACATGGCTAATTCATGTTCTCTTTCACTCACACATTCCTTTGATGACCTCCTTTACTCCAGGGTCTTTTTATCATTCCTTGCTTGGCATGCGTGGCCACTTGCTCTTTCCCATTGTACTCTTCTCTGGTACCCTTTGTATGATTTTGTGCTTCTATTTTTTGGTGAGGCTGAAGTGTTCCATGGCCAGTCACCATTGGTATCCTAAAGAGGGTCTTTGTTTTGGGGACAGAGTTGGGTGGGAGTTATCCAAGGAGCTTGACCATATCCCAGCAATAATATCTCACCATTTATATAGTGCATCACCATAGGCAGAGGATGGTACAGAGGATAGTAGGTGGGGCTTGGAGGTAGTAATAGCTAGATTTAGATTTTTATTCATTCACTTTTATTGATTAATTTGATTAATCAAAGTCCTGAGAATGAATGAGACCATCTAGAGAGCAGAGGGAGCAATATAAGGAGAGAGAAGAAGGAGAAGCTAAGCAAATGAAGACTTCTGAGGGGTAGTTAGAGAGGTAGGAGAAGAGTCATGCTATTTGAAGTTTACAAAGATAGACAAGGACAAATTTATACTCATAAAGAGACCACCAACTTGTTTAGGAAAAGAAATACAAGAGAACTAGTACGGAGTAGGACTTGGTGATGTATATAAGAGCAGTAAGATGCTATCCAAGGCCCAGAGGAAGGAGGGACAACTTTTCTGCCCAAGGAAATGTGAAAGATGGGATGGAATGGGATGGCATGTGTCAGGGACTGGTAAATCCTACAAAAAGGCTGAGGAGAGTGAGGACAGGAGGATTATAGGCCTGGGTAAGAAAGAACCAGCTGGGTAATGTGGTGGATAGAGCACTGGGTACAAATCAAGCCTCAGACATTTACTAGCGGAGTGACCCTGGGCAAGTCACTTGACCCCATTGGCCTTAGCGTCCTCATCTATAAAATAAGCTGAAGAAGGAAATGGCAAAATATCCAGTATCTTTGCTTAAAATGGGATCTTAAAGAAGACATAATTAATTGACTAAAGAACAACAAGGACAGTGGCCATCTTTGAAAACAGAAAGGAATGATGGATACCTTGCTACCTTTGGAGGGGGCGTCTATGTCAATGGAATAAGAGAGGCATTTCAGTATTGGCAAATACCTCCTTCCCTGAGTTGAATTAGAAGCGGAGGACAACTGGGTTCATAGCCCGCCTTAGACACATACTACCTACCTGGTAGGCAACCCTGGGCAACTCGTATAACCACTGTCTACCTCAGTTTCCTTATTTGTAAAATGGAGAGAAGACAATCATGTGCCTCTCAGGGTTGTTGTAAAGATCGAGTGAGATGTTATTTGTGAAGTGCTCTGCAATCCTTAAAGTGTACCCGAGACTTTCGACATGGGGGCTGCTCGCAGAGGGTTAAAGAGGGTTCAGATGGAGAGGAAGCGGGGGCGATGGGTGGAGACCACACATTTTTAGGAGTTTGGCAGTGAACCGAGAGAGGGAGAGTTAGGGCGGTTCCTGGTGAGGGCCAGCGGGTCAAAGGAAAAGGAGTTCACATGTCTGAAAGGAGTTTAAAGATATTAATTTTCTTTTTAATTGAGAAAATGCTTTTAAAAGGAAAACCACTCTTAGCCAAGAGGATCCCACCCTTTTGGGGAGGGGGGGTTATCGCGGATGTAAATTTGTTGTTCCTTGACAGCTCTTTTTTTCTGTCCTCCCTCAGAGACCCTTATCTCAGCAGAGGATCAGACAGTCCCCTTGGAGCTTCCCTAAAGAGTTATTTCACTGGGGGTGGGGGGGGGGCACTGCTTTCCACTTTGGACTCAGCCTCTTTGGAAAACATCACTTCTCTCTCCCAAGAATTAAGATATTCATTCAGAAAACAATCATTGTGAGCTGAAAAATCTGGTAATTCAAAGGGAGAGTGAATTTCCTATCTAGGTTTCCTTTTTTGTGGCCTGGGGTGGTGGGGGCAGAATCCCCAGGTCAAAATGGTGCCTTTCCCACAGGATCCTCTCGATTCCCCCCCTCAGTGGCCCTGCCACAACTTCTACCTCCAAGACACTTCATTTCTGCCTGCCTCAGTTTCCTTATCTGTAAAATGGGCATACCTCTCAGAATTGTTAGAGGAATAAAAATGAGATTATATTCTTAAAGTGTTTTTTAGATCAAGAACTACATGAACACGAAGTATATTAATGTTACCTACATAAATAGTAGCTGTATTAATGCTAGCTATATGCCGTCATTTTACTTGATTAGCCCTTCATTTCCTTATATTTTAGGGGGGAAAAGAAAGGAGTTGGTTTAGGGGTACGTGACCTGCTCAAAACTAAGCAGCTTTAGTCCTTTCCCTTCCCTACGTCTCAGTTTCCTTACTTGTAAAATGAAGGAGTTGGAGTATCTGGCCTCTGAGCACCCTTCCCACTTGAGATTCTGTTTTTCTTTGCTTCTCAGGCGTTATCTGATGGACTCGGTGCCATGGGCCAGATGCAGCCCCCGATACACTCATTAATTCCTGTGGATTTTTCTATATCGAAGGGGCATATATTTTTGTACATACGTGATTATCATCTTTATTTTATTTGTTTTGAAAAGACTTCAACATTCTGTTGTTGTGGGAGAAAAAATCCTTTTTTGGTGATTATTCTGTACAGAAGGACGTTTCTCTAACTAGCAAGGCAGTGTGAGACAATGGAAAGACCTCTGGGTTTTGAGTCAGAAGATGTGGGTTCAAATCTCAGCTCAGCCCCTGGCCACTCATGGGCGAGTCACTGAACTCCTCTTGGCCTTAGCATCCTTTTCTGTAAAATGAGGGAGTTGGATTATATGGGACCTCTAAGGGTCCCCTGAGATCCCCTTCTGCTCTGAATATGTGGTCTTTTCCTTTCCTCTTCTGTCTGGATCCTCTTACTGTGGGGGGGGTGGGGAGAGGGGAGAGTGAAAGGAGAGAGAGAGAGAGAGAGAGAGAGAGAGAGAGAGAGAGAGAGAGAGAGAGAGAGAGAGAGAGAGAGAGAGAGAGAGAGAGAGAGAGAGAGAGAGATGGGGAAATGTATGGATCCACACTTCTGCTCTCTCCTCACTTACAGTCTTAATCCTTTGCTTGACATTTTGGACATCACAAAGGATTACCATGTCTGGATTGGGAGGAGCAGCCAGGGCAGACAAGTCAGTATTCTTGTCTTGAGACCTGTCTTCCTTGGGTTCCAGCTTTCCAAGTCTCAGAAATGAAGGAAGCAGCATTCAAAAGAAGTCCTCTTGGGGGGCAGCTTGGGAGCTCTTTGGATTGAGATGGGAGGTCCTAGGTTCAAACCTGGCCTCAGACACTTTCTAGCTGTGTGACCCTGGGCAAGTCACAACCCCCATTGCCTAGCCTTAGTTTTGTTCTACCTTGGAAGCAATATACAATATTGAGTTGAAGACAGACAAGAAGAAGAAGAAGAAGAAGGAGAAGGAGAAGGAGAAGAAGAAGAAGAAGAAGAAGAAGAAGAAGAAGAAGAAGAAGAAGAAGAAGAAGAAGAAGAAGAAGAAGAAGAAGAAGAAGAAGAAGAAGAAGAAGAAGAAGAAGAAGAAGAAGAAGAAGAAGAAGAAGAAGAAGAAGAAGAAGAAAAAGAAGAAGAAGAAGAAGAAAAGGATAATGAGGATGATGAGGATGATGATAATGATGATGATGGACTGACTCCCTGGAAAGAGCATTGGCTTTCCTCTTAGAAGACCTTGAGACAATCCTTGGCTCTGCCACGTAGTAGAGCCATGAGGGAAATTCACTTCGCCTCCCTAAGACTCATTTTCCTCATCAGCAAAATGGATTTAGATGAGATGATCTCAAGGGACCTTCCAAGCTCTAAATCCAAGACCCCTTGATCCTTGTACTTTCTCTTGAGGGACAGAAGGAAGATCTGCCTCGGTTTCCCTATCTCTCTTCTCAGTGTGGACACCCAAAATAGACCGCTGCTCATGCCTGTTTCTCCTCAGCATCCTTCCCTCTGTTTTTCCTCTTGCTTCTTGGATGTGCTCGGTTCCCTACATAGCCCTTCAATGTATAATCCTTTCACTTTCTAGACCTTCCATGACTTCCTCATCCTTATTGTGGGATCATGGAGTTCAAACGTCTAGAACAAAACCCTTTCTTTATTAAAACTCTTACTTTCTGTCTTAGAATCAATACTGTGTATTGGTTCCAAGGCAGAAGAGTGGTGAGGGCTAAGCAGTAGCAGTTAAGTGACTTGCCCAGGGTCACACATCTAGTCCGTGTCTGAAGCCAGATTGGAACTCAGATCTTCCCAGCTCCAAGCCTGGCACCCTCTCCATGAGTCACCGAGCTGCCTCCTGGGACCTGGGACCCAATTATTAAATGTCCATCATTTAGTTGATTTGCTGAATTGAGGGTGCTGCGATGTGTCATTGGGGGAGATGTTGCGGGGGTGGGGAGGGGCCCGTTTGGCATCCTCCTCTGGCCCCTAAGCAGACCCGTAGGGTTGGGGCTGTCGGGCTGGGCTCGGGGGCAGGTTCTGATTCCTGCGGGCAGCTGAGATAACTCTCCAGACAGCACGAGACACTGCAGCGAAGCCCGGATTAGCTTGGTTTTAATGGTTTATTTTTGAATGGGCCCGTCCTGGTGACGTTAATTCTGTTTGACTCCCGGAGCTCCCCTCGGCAGAAAGATGAGCCCGGGACATCAGGTTACATTTGCTGAAGTCTGACCAGACGCTCGCCAGCGCGGGTGCAGGTCATGCGTGTCTTCGCTTCACTTATTAACATTCCTGTCGAGGCTCCTTTAAAAGGGCCCCGTGTTCGCGGAGCCTCCCCCCCCCCCCACTCCATTCAACCTTTGAACTCTCCGGCTTTCGCTTTATTGCCAATTACGGATGTTCTTTGATTTATTTTTTTAGGTTTTTGAAAGGGCACTCGATCTTTGTGCCGTTCGGTTTATTCTTGTGAGACCAAATCCCAAGGGAGGAAGAGGGTTGTCCAAACTCATGGAGGCACCCCCAAACCGGCAGCAGAGGAATGTGGGTGTCAGGATGTCGGGAAGTGCCGTCTGGCCTGGAGAACAAAAAGCTGGGGGGGGGGGGGGGACGGCCTCGCTGGCTTCTTGTATGTGTACGAAGGGCCATCCTGTGGAAGAAGGACTCGGGGCCAGTTACAGGGACACAGAATACAGGAGTCCTTTTAGAGAGTTCATAAGAATCCTTAGCCTTTACGTAGCCATTTAGGGTTTGCATGCTTGCTGGCTGTCTAGTGGACTGGGTGGCTTTTGTAGGTAGTGAGCTCCCCGTCATTAAAGATATTTAAACAGAGGCTGCATAGGACGAGGGTTGGGTTAGTTCTCTGCAGTTTCTGCCTCGGCTGATAAGATGTCTCTAGGTGGCACATGGGATAAAATGCTGGATTGGGAGTTGGGAAGAACTGAGTTCAAATCTGAGCCCAGCCCTTCTTTGCTGTAGGATCCTGGTCAGTTTGCTCACCTGTAAAATGGACCTCATAATACACTGGCATGGCAGAGGGGTGAGGCTGCAGTAGCACAATGTGTGTGGGGAGCCTCCATCTAGCGAGCGTTGCTGACTTGGGCTCACCCCAGCCTCTCCACTTGCTCTAGAGGCCAGATTCTGTGCCTAGTTGGTCATTTCCTTCATATCTCCTGCTCTCGGCACAGAGCCTGGACCCTGGTGGGCCCTTCATTCTATAGAGAGGGAAACTGAGGCTCGTCCGTGTGAAGGGACTTGCCTGCCCTCACCCAGACGGCAAAGCGCAGAGCTGGGCTTTGACCAGACGCTCCTTCCTGTGGGGCATCCATCCAGCCTGACCCGGGCAGAACAACGTTGCTGCTTATTGTCTCTGAGCGTCCCCTGAGTCACCCAGAAGCCCAGAGTCAGTTGGTGTCAGAGGAACGATTGGAACGAGTCTTTCCATTGGGCAGCCAGGTGGTGCCTTAGGTAGAGCACCAGTTCTGGAGCCAAGAGAGCCTGAGTTCAAATCCGGCCTCAGATGCTTACTAGGTATAGGACCCTGGGTGAGTCCCTTAACCCCCTTGGCCTCAGTTTCCTCATCTGTTAAATGAGCTGGAGAAGGAAATGGCGAACCCCTTCAATCGCTCTGCTAAGAAAACCCCCGATGGGGTTCTGAAGAGTTGGACGGGACTGAAAAAGGATAGAACAACACCTCATGGGTTGGTCTTGTCCTTCCCTTTGGGCGCACTGATGTTGGGAATCAATGATGCGGGGCAGGGGGGAGAGGGCGTGAAATGGATCCCCCCCTTGTTGGACCATTAACCTGGAGCCCTCCACCGGGCCACTGGAATGTCCCTTTAGGGAATGCTGACTGTGCCTGTCAACAGTCTGTCAGACATAAGGCTGTTTGCTGGGACCCTGACTGACTGTCTTCTGGTCCGGAGCCTCTAATTTCTCCCCAGTTGTTTACACAGTAGCCACCAGACAGGGCTTTCCAGGCCTGCCCCAAAGCTAGGTGTAAAGGTTACACTCAGCTGTGCTGGGCAGAATTCTCCCATGACTGAGCGCTCAGCAGCTCGGGTGTGGGGCCAGGGCTGTGCGGATGGCGAGGAGGACGGCAGGGATGGTGGTGGGTGACAGTCATGATGACTCGATCAGTCAGCAGGTATTCAGCTGCCGTCATGTGCCTGTCACTGGGGACATGAAGGAGTAAATGGAGCAATTCTGCCCTCAAGAAGCTAGCAAGCACGATGATGATGATGATGACGATCATGACGACGACGATGATGATGATGGTGATGACGACCATGATGATGATGATGGTAATGATGACCATGATGATGATGATGATGATGATGACGATGGTGATGATGACCATGATGACGACGACGACGACGACGACGACGACGACGATGATGATGACGATGATGACGACGACGATGACGACAATGATGATGATGACAATGATGATGATGACGATGATGATGATGACAATGATGATGATGACGATCATGACGACGATGATGATGATGATGGTGATGACGACCATGATGATGATGATGGTAATGATGACCATGATGATGATGATGATGATGATGACGATGGTGATGATGACCATGATGACGAGGACGACGATGATGATGACGATGATGACAACAATGATGATGATGACCATGATGATGACAATGATGATGATGACGATGATGATGATGACAATGATGATGATGACAATAGGGAAGAATAATGGAAAGAGCCAGCCTCAGCTCTGGAAGCTTCTTGAAGGCAGAGACTCATTTTTTAACATTGTTTCTCTGGTGCCTAGCACATAGAAGGCACTGACAAAATGTTTGTTGATGGATTGATTTTGAAAAGAATTAGGCTTCAAAGTTAGGACACCCAAATTCTTGGCATGTTTACGTGACCTTAGGCAAGTGAATTCCTCTCTCTGAGCCTCTAGCCTCATCTATAAAATGAGGGAGTTGGCACTGTGACTCCACTCAACTCTAACTGAACAGGATTCCATGATTGTAATGGAGGGTGACTTGAGATAGCTCAGAAATGGAAACAGAGGTCCCATTACAGCCCGAGGCCCATCCAAATTGGGCAGCTCAAACAGGGATAAATAAGTTCTGATCTGTACCAGCATCACTTTGGCAGAAGGGGTCTAGGGTATGATTAAATGCATGGACGCTGGAGTACTGTCCAATTTCTGCCAGAGGCCCCACCAAGAAGCCATCAAGATTTGTCTTAGGAGCCTTCCCTAGAGTTACATTGGCTCAAAGAGGAAAGGGACCTCAAAGGACATTTAGCCCCACCAATGGATATACACATTGCCCAATGGGTCCATGCTCATTATTGATCCATGGGCATTCTAGGAGTCTGGACCTGGAACTAGAAGGGACTTCAGAGTCAGTGAAGCCAATCCTTTTGCAGATGAGAACACTGAGATGCAGAAAGATTGGGTGACTTGCCTGTGGTCATATAGGTAAGAACCTTCAGATGCAGGATGGGAAACCAGGTTGTTTGATGCCCGAGCCCGAGCCCTGTAAGATGTTCAATCAACAAAGGAGACTAAAAATTAGAAGTTACAAAGGTAGGAGGTCACTGTTCCACATTGTATGTAGTGATCTGAGTTTTGGACTATGGATGAGGGCTGGAAAAGTCCAGACTTCTAGTTCAATGTTCATAAATCACCTACTATTCACACAGAAGTGTGGCAATGGGGACAATGCTCTGAAATCCAGGCCATCAGAGGGTAGACAGGGGTGGGTGGGGGGACAGAGGATCATAGTTTTAGAGCTAGAAGGGGTGGGACGGGGAGAGAGGATCATAGTTTTAGAGCTAGAAGAAATCTTAGAAAACTTAGTCCAACCTTCTCATTTTACAGAGGAGGAGAGTGAGGCCAAGGAAATTGAAGTAACTTGCTCAAGGTCTTGTAGGTACTAAGCAGCAGAAGTCACTGAGTGTTCAAGCAATCATACTAAATTCCCTTCTCTTCTGTTTTTCTCTCCTGCCTCCCACGTGTCTGTCTCTGTGTGTGTCCTTCACTCTATGTCCTCTGATCTCTTTCAGGAGTTTGCCCCATTGGCATTCCATCTCTTTCCCTCTCATCCTCAGTCTCATCCTTTCTGCTATTGCCATCCCTGCTTCTACAAACATGTCCAAGTCTCCCCCATCCTTAAAAACCAGCAGAATACCCTTCACTTGACTATGCCATCTCCTCAGGCTATCTTACTTGATCTTTTCTTCTTTTCCATGGCCAAATTCTTCTGTTTCCATGACCTCATAACCCACAATCCCATGTGTCACCCCACCATGGAAGCTGCCCTTATCCAATTCAGTCCAGCAAACATTTGAATTCCTAATGAGTGCAAAATACCATGTGAGGTGCTGTGGATATGAAGATAAGTCAAAAGTAGTCCCTGCCCTCCAGGATTTTCCATTCTACTGAGGGAAAGGAACAAGGGTAACCTCATGTTCTCAGTCAAGTCCCCAATGATCTTTTTTGGTTGCTAAATCCAACAGCTTTTCCTTTATTCCCATCTTCCTTCATTTCACTGTAAGTTTTGACTCTGCGCCAGTCCTTTCTCCTTGGACTTTGGTGACATAGCTCCCAGTGCCCTCCTCCTGCCTTTGCAACCACTCATTTTTAGTCCCTGTTGCTGATTAATCATGCATCTCTTGCCCTCTAAGATTAGGGACCCCCAAGGCTCAATGGTCACTCTTCTCTCTTTTTTTAGTTATTTTTTTCCAAATGAAGATCCACTTTCTTTCCCTCCCTTGTTTCCCCTCCCCCTGAGAAAGGAAGAAAAAACTTCCTTATTGCAAGCACATAAAGCAAATTCCTGCATTGGCCACGTCCATCAATATGTTCCAATCTGTACTCGGCACACCACATCTCTCAGGAGGTAGGTCTCCTGTCTCCTTCAGAATGCCTCCTTCAGAATCTTCAGAGTTCCTGAGATTTTCGAAGTTGACTGTCTTCACAATATTGTTGTTCTGATATCAATTGTTGTTCGCTTCTCTTCTCTTTGCTCTGTGTCAGTTCATACAAGTCTTCTCAAGTTTCTCTGAAACCATCCCCATCAGCATTTCTTACTGTGTAATAGCCCTGGGTCTTATTCGTGTACCATAACTTGTTCAGCCTTTCTCCAAGTAATGGGCCCTCTCTCAGTTTCCAGGTCTTTCAAAAGAGCTGTTATATATAGTCTTGTACATATGGGTCCATTTCCTCCTTCTTTGATCTCTTTGGGAATAGATCTAGTAGTGTTATCTCTGGATCAAGGGACAGCTCCTACATGTGACTTGGACTGACATCTCTGGCTGGATTGGTCCCTCCCAACACAATTGCCTTGTATTTATTCCGGAGATATCTGAGTAAACATTTCCTTATGTACACATATATTTGTGTGTATTTGTACCCATACACTTAAATATAATAATAACTAAAATGCAATAAAATACATACAATCTAATAAATGTAAGCTTCTTGAAGGCAGGGTCTTTTAATGCTGACGTGGTATATCTCTACCGTCTGCCATATAGTGGGCATTTAATAAATGCCTCTTTGGGATTACCTTCTACCAACAAAATCCTTGAAGCAGGTCCTGGAGTGACCAAAGCAGAGACTCAGCCCACCTAGAGTGATCAAGCCTCAGGGGCAGAGAGCTGGCTCTAATGGCCTGTCTACAGGAGCTCATCTTGAATGGCTGCCATTTTTGTTTTGGCCCTCTCACCTCTAAGCTGATGGTTTGCTCTCACCTGCCTGTCTGTTTTAACTTTGCAGAAGTTGCTTGATCTCCTTGACCTCTCAACCTCTTACCTCCCACCCCTTCTCTTTCTCTTCTTGATGTTTCATCATAATAAATGTTGGGTCATCCATTACCAGATGAATCAACACTTGATCTTTCTCTCCTCTCTCTGTTTTTATTGTGATGAATGACTGGTAAGACAGCAGGCCAAGGTCATACATCAAAAGATCAAACCTCTGCCCTGCATTTCCCTGGGCATATTTATGAGCCCTGGTCTGGCGACTTCTAAGCATGATAATGTGGGACATGCTGAGGGGGAGTTCTTCCATTCTACACGAAGACCTAGAATGAACCTCACAGTAGAAAGCCATCTGTCTGGAGTCTTGGGTTCATAGGATTTAGAGCTGGAAGAAAGCTTAGAGGGCATCCTTAGTTCAACCCTATCCTTTCACAAATGAGAAAACTGAGGCCTGGAGAGATCAAATTATTTGCTCAAGGTCATAAGGTAGTAAACGGAAGACTGGACATTCACATGAACTCCTAACCCAGTGATCTTGAAATTACACCCCAAGAAAGAAGAAGAATGGATAAAAACTGGTGGAACTTCAGAAAACCCTGAAGGGAGTGGCAAAATTCAAAAAGAGTCTCACTTATGTCTTTGTTAACTCTTGATTTTGCCTTGTAAAGGTCGGCAGTTTGGGAAGAATTCTGCCCCCTTTTCACATGTCTGTTCGATTGCTTTTTGTGGTTGCGTTGTTTATGATTTTTTTGAGGCATCATTTCTAGGACTAGTCCAACCTCCCCATTTTACAAAGTAGGAAACTGAGGCCCACAGAGGAGATGTAGTGTCAAAGCATATTAGATGGCATGTCAGGGTCTCTAGCTCCATTACCATGCCTCTGGGCGATTTTAGGTATCGCCTGCCTCCTCTGGGCCTCAGAGGAAACTGAGGAAATCATCTGTGGAAATGTGGGAGTTGTATCATAATCTCCAAGATGCTTTCATGCCACATATTTTATATGAGTCATACAATAATAGCTGAGATTTCTATAGTAATTTAAGAATTATAGACATTATGTCATACAAGCTTCACAACAATCCTTTGAGGTAGAGACCACAGGTATTTGTTTCTCCATTTTAAAGATGGCAAAACTGAGGCTCAACAGAATTTAAATTATTTACCCAGAATCACCCCTCCAATGGGTAGCAGAATCACCGACTCAAACCCAGGTCTTTCTGACTCCCAAGACTGGCCATCAACACCAGACGACTGTGCCCAGGTCACTGGCTGCCCTCGTAATCTGAAGAGTACAAAGTATCATGGGACCCTAGATTTAGAGATAAAAGAGTTAATCCTCAAAGGCCATCTAGTCCAAGTCTCTCATTTTACAGATGGGGAGACTGAGGCTTAAATGAATGCCCAGGAATTAAATGACAGAACCTGGAGAGTCTGATTCCAAATCAAACATTCTTTCTACTGTATCATTACTTAATCATGTTTCAATAACCAATCAATCAACCAGACAATCCATAAGCCCTTATCAGATACCTGCTATGTGCTATTCATGACTCTGGGTACGAGGGATACCGATTCCAAAAATGAAACAGTCCCTACCCAAAAGGAAAAGGTCGTTAACTTATCCATAAAGATATGTTCAAAACATTCCAATAGGTCATCTTGACGGCCATTTTCAGCTGGTTTCTGCCATTGAACATTACACAGGCCATGGATAAAGAAATCGATCTGGTTTTGTCAATATTTCCTTTGTATGATCTCGAGGGACTCAATTCAGTGGCCCAAGCCTCAGTTTCCTGATCTGAAAAATGAGGAATTGGACTAGATTACTCTTCGATTCCTTTCCAGTCTTAAGTTTCCATTCCTTTGCTGCTCTGGGCACCTTCTGCTCCTTAAAGTTTTTATTTCACAACTGATTCCATACCTACCACGTTGGCAAAGAGAAAGATAAAGGAGAAGCAGCCTTGGTCACTCATAAGCTGGACACGGCTCTGAATAATTGAAATGCAACTCATGTAACCGTACGGCATTGTGGAATGTGAGTCAGATGTGGTACCAAGAACCTGAGTTCATATCCCAGGTCGGCTACATGCTACCTACCTAGCCAGGGGCAAGGCCACTAATGCTCTCTGGGGATCCATGCTGTAAAATGAGAGAAAGAACTTACAGTCTTTATACCTCTGGGACATTGAGAAGATGTTCTGAAAATCTGAAAGCACTGTTTGACACATGAGTTATCAGAGTTCCATGTTCAGAATCTGGGCTATATTTAGTTTAGAGGATTAGCTTAACATTGGGTTGGAGATGGGCCTCTCATATGCACCGATGTACATTAGAGCCCTTCCTTCCTCCCTCCCAGCCTCCCTCCCTCTCTCTCTCCTTCCTTCCTTCCTTCCTTCCTTCCTTCCTTCCTTCCTTCCTTCCTTCCTTCCTTCCTTCCTTCCTTCCTTCCTTCCTTCCTTTCTTTCTTCCTTTCTTCCTTTCTTCCTTTCTTCCTTTCTTCCTTTCTTCCTTCCTTCCTTCCTTCCTTCCTTCCTTCCTTCCTTCCTTCCTTCCTTCCTTCCTTCCTTCCTTCCTTCCTTCCTTCCTTCCTTCCTTCCTTCCTTTCTTTTCTCCTCTCAATTGTTTTTCTGTCTCTAGACATATAGACATGAATATTTTTTTCATTCCAATCCTGCCTGTCTCTGTTAATATAGAGATTATGCTTAGAGGGAATCAGAAATTACACCTCAACATTGTAATATATCTTGGTAGAATTCGTGTTTCCTTTTTTAAACATAAACAATAGAGCAGAATCCCCACCAGCTAACCTCGTCTCAGGTAGACTTGCCTTCCACCTTGGTCTAAGGTCTTTCTGTGCATCGAACTCTCCCTTGTGTCTTCAGAAACTGTAAAAATGAAACTGTAAAAATGTTGGGCTGCTGAAATTGCTGAGCACACACCAAATGGTGGCATGATGTCTTCACCCTCTTGCCAAAGCAAATTTCTGAGAGTTCTGGAATTCCTCTGGTGGTCAAATTAACGAAAGTGTGCTGCCACATTGCAGCCGAGCGATCTTCTGGGACTGGACTCAATCAAGAGCTCCTTTGACAGGTGCTGTCACTTTGGATTTCAGCAATGTTCCGTGGAAAGGCTATTAATCATTCGAGCAACACTCCTTGTCAGCCCAGTGTCCAGAATTCCCAATGCAGATGGTTTTCTACATTGAATTTCTTTAAAAAAAAAAAAAGAATTCAGATGGGTGAAATGCAGATGATGTGTTTCAGAAGTTCATTCACTCATTCTTTTATTTACTCAAACTTCCATCCATGTGTCTAGTACATGCTGAACACATATTTATTGAGGATCCATCCATCTGTTTATTCAATTATTCATCTATTATTCCATATATTCATTCACCCAATCATATACATCCATTTATTCATCATTCTATTCATCCATTCATTTGTCTAGCCCATCATCCATCCTTCCATTCATCCATTTGTCTGTCCATTCATCCATCCTTCCATCCATCCATTCACTTATTTATTCATTCATCCATCCTTCAATTCATCCACTTATATATACATTTACTCATTCAATCCATCATTATTCGATCCATCATTTATTCATCCAACTGTCCCTCACTCTCTCCATACTTCCATGCATCTGTTCCTTCATTTATTTACCTATTCTATTCATCAATTCATATATCTATTTGTTTGTTCATTCATTCAAAAAATGCATTGCTCACCTAGGCTAGGCATAGAGAAGAAATATAAATAATAACATCCATTTTCTATCCTCAGAGGTTTACAAAAGCTGGTTAGTCATCCAAGAAGTACAATCATAGATTGAAGACTGTTAGAACATTAAGAAATCATAGAAATATTCTAGTCCACTCCAAACTTTATTTGACAGATGCAGAAGACGAACTTTCATTTTCCTAACCCTAATCCCACGTTATTACCCAGCTAGAATGTGGTGGAATCATGTCTTCTGAAACTTTCCAGATAATTAGAACTTTCCCAAAATGGATGGGCTAAAGGTAACAGGTTCCCTATTATTAGAGATTTTCAAGCAGAGACTAGTAGGCAATTACTGATATTGTGATCAAGGGAATTTGGACTCTGGATAGATTTTTGAAATAGTTCCCTTTGAGTTAATGCCTAGTTTAGAAATTCATTGATTTTATGAGTCCAAGTTCAGTGAACTTTAAAATCATAGCTTTTAGAACTAGATAGAAGCTTAGAGGCCATCTAGTCTAAAGCCTTCACATGAGAAACAAATTGGAGACCTCAAAGTGAAATGACGAGGTAATAAGTAGAGGAAGTAGGACTCAAAGTCAGGATCTGTCTCTCCAAATCCAGTGGTCTTTCCATGCCACTCAGTCTAATATCTTTCAAAGAGTCAAGTAACATCATGTTCAACAATTAAATAATAACATAAATGACACATAAGTTAAAAAAGCAATAAATGCTGTAAGAGCTCACATGAACTGGAATAGTCAGAGCAGATATGGAGGAGCTGAGTCATAAGGTGGACTTGAATGAAGAGTAACATTTGGATAGATCTCAGTAGAGTGGGAGGATTAGGATGGTAGATACAGAAGATAGAAAATTATCTGCTTAGGACTGATGCCAGTAAAAGAGGTGGAAATACATCCAGAGTATTCTGGAAACAATGAGTAGATAGTCTAGAAGCAGAGGGTTTGTGTAGAGAAAGAGTGAAAATCAATCTAGCAATCCAAAAGCTTTTATTTAGTTATCTGCTATGTGCTCTAGTGTGTTGCATCAGATTCATAGCCAAGAAGATTTAGACTCAAGTCTGATCTCTCTCTCTCTGTCTCTCTCTCTGTCTCTCTCTCTGTCTCTCTCTCTCTGTCTCTCTCTCTGTCTCTCTCTCTCTCTCTCTCTCTGTCTCTCTCTCTCTCTCTCTCTCTCTGTCTGTCTGTCTCTCTCTCTGTCTCTCTCTCTCTCTCTGTCTCTGTCTCTGTCTCTCTCTCTCTCTGTCTCTCTCTCTCTGTCTCTCTCTCTCTCTCTTCCCTCTCCCCCCTCTCTCTTTCTGTCTGTTTCTCTCTCTTTGTCTCTCTCTCTCCCCCTCTCCTTCTCTCTTTCCCTCTCCTTCTCCCTCTCCCCCTCTGTCTGTCTGTTTGTCTCTCTCTCTCTCTCTCTCTCTCTCTCTCTCTCTCTCTCTCTCTCTCTCTCTCTCTCTCTCTCTCTCTCTCTCTCTCTCTCACACACACACACACACACACAGTGTCAGTCTAGATACACCCTTTAAGTGTCCCAGACAATGCCCTTAAGCTGGAAGTTGCAGAGAAGGTGCTCTTTTGCATTGGTTGATGTAGTGGCTCATCTAGGAATTCCTGACCCCAATGGATTCACAAGTCCAGTCCCCAGACCCAGAGGTGCTGGAGACAGAAAGACAAAAGTGAGATCGCTCCTGCTTTCAGAGAGCTTACATTCTAGTTCAATACAGCGGGTTTGCAGACAGATAAGCAGGACAGATGGCAAATAAATGCATTGGGGTTGGGGCACCAACAGACAAGCTATTCAGAAAAGGCCTGATGAAGGAGCTGGTGCTTAATCAGGGATCTGAAGGGAGCTGGGAGCTCTAGGAGGTGGCAATTTAAATAATGAGTCATCCTAGCCCTCCTGAAAGCCTAGAGATGCTCTGAATTGTGGGAATTCCATATGGGGCATTCTTTGACCTGCATCTTCATTCTGCCCAAATGGCAACTGTCCCTTGATCTGTAGGTTACAAGTCACGACTCACATGCATCCATGCAGGATATAACAGGCTTGCTGAAACCCCAGGGGTCCAAGGCTCCAAGGTTTCCCAGCCTCCCTTTAGAACCAGCCCCTCTCACCACCAATTTTGGCATCTTGTGGCCCTTGCCTTGTGGAATTTAGTCATCTCTGACCCTGTTTACTTTCAGAATTTCTCTCTGGTTAAGAATGGCCATTCATTAGAATGTAAGCTTCTTGAGGGAAGGGACTACTTTGAGACAATATGTTACGTGTGCATGTAGTTGTATGTTCATAATATATGTGTGTATGTATGCATATATACACATCTGCATACACACATATATCAGCTAAGTGTCCCAATGGGTAGAATTCCTAGAGATGAAGAATCATCTTCATACATTTAAATTTGACCTTAGACAGTGCTGGGTGACCCTGGATTAGTCACTTCACCCTGTTGGCCTCAGTTTCCTCCTCTGTAAAATAAGCTAGAGAAGGGAGTGGTGAACTACTCTGGTATCTTTCCAAGAAAACCCCAAATGGAGTATCAGAGAGTCAGACAAGACTGAAGAATGACTGAATAATAGATAGCCTGTGTATTCTCAGGGCTTTCCATGGTGCCCAACATCTAGTAAAAGCTTAATGAATACTTGCTGATTGATTGCTTGAGCTCCTCATTTTTGTCCTCCGCTGTCTCTGATTAACAAAAAATAACTTAAAAAACTGGAGACTCACTTTGTTTCCTGCTTTTTAACTCTATCTGTGTTCCCATGAAGAGACAGTTCCTCATCACTGGGCTAAGCAGACCACAAAGGGCTAAAGATCAGCTGGTCATTTTATTAGCTCTGTAGGCAGGGATTCAGCCTGTGATTTCTTTGGTACAGGGAACTTCCAGGTGAAGAAACACCCTCTATCAATGTTTACTGTCACCTTCCCTGCACTTTCTGGTCTTAAAGAGTCATCTGAAGCTCCGACATTATCCTGAGCACCTGGCTAGGAATGGCTACTTTCCAGTTATTAGGCCAAGCTACCTCAACCGGTCATGGGACCATGGGCAAATCATCTCTCAGCTCCTCAGTTTCCTCATCTGTGAAATGGGGATGATGTTTTCTGTCATGCCCACCTGCCAGGGTCATTGTGGGTCTCATAGGAGATGCTATATATAAATCCCTTTGAAAGACTCCAAGGACTGTCGAAATCCCCCAAAAGGCAGCATGGATAGAGAGCTGGATTTGGAGCCAACAAGATCTGAGTTCAAGTCTGCCAAACTGACTAAGTGATGTTGGGAAAGTCCATTAACTTCTCAGGACTCTAGGCTAGTCTCTAAGACATGTTATAGAGAACGTGTTGATCACCACTGGTGTAGGGAGATTCCTCGCCTGAAGATTTCCTATACCAAGAACATCGCAGGTTCATCCCCTAGTCCTATTGAAATGTCATTTGCTAGTTTTGTTATAATAGCACATTTTATATTATATTATTATATATTTAAATAAATATATAGATAAATGAACATACAGAAATTATTATATTGTTGCTGTTATTGCCTAGAGGGAAATGGTTGGTAGTCAGGAGAATGTAGCTATTTAGTAACTCCTCATGGAGTTGAGCTCTTGTCCAAATGAACAAACTAAAGACACCAATGCTGGGTGCACCATCGCCTCCTCCTGCCTCCGTTATCCTTCCTTGTGTCCAAGGATCCGCGATCTCATCCGTATGGAGACTCCTTCTCTCGCTACGTACTGTGACCCGTCCATACCCTCCTGCCCTGTCCACTTCTTGCACGTCTCCCAAGAATCAGATTGGGGGAATCCATCCAAAATGCCAGGGAGCAGGAGGGGGCTTTGTGGTGAATTCCCTCAGTATTATGTAGGATCCTGGATCCTGAGTGAGTTGGCCACTAGCCCTCGGTCACTCTCACTGTTTGACGAGCCTGTTTCTTTTCCAGAGCTTTTCCCATCTCTCCCTCCCACCTTTGCACCCAGATCATATGAACTGTCCAGGAGATTGTCAATGTGGACGACTTGGTGCAGAATCTGACTCCAGAGATGCTTCCCCAAGTTCTAACGTCTCCTTTAACTGATTGAGTCCAGGAATGCACTTTAAAAGAAAGGAAAAGGGGGGAAATGCATCATTGGTTCAGCACCTATTATTAGTGAAAGCCTCGACTTTTGGTTTTCTGTAATTGGCCTCTCCCTGTAGGAGACGAATTGTCTGGTGGAGGCCTCATAACAACGGAGAAATGGTTGTTATTGGGAAGGACACCTCCGGTCTTTTAACATGTTCAAGACATCAGGAGCAATCTCCTTTCGTTGATGTTGGGTTTAGAAACTGAGCTTTGGGTTTAGCCAGAGGGAATGATGGTTAACTGGGCCAGGCCGTGGATTGCGCTCAGCCCCTCAGAATCATGGAGCGAGTCCGCCCTTCAAGGCCTACTTTCTCTTCAATGCTTCCTCTGGAAAGAAGGTGTTGGCTCAGCACCTTGAAGGTCTTAGCTCTGGGTCCCAGCATCTACAGTGGGAGGTGGTCCACAGACCCAATCCCTTCATCGCTCGTGCTTTCCAGAGACAGGGGATTATTGTGAAAATTACCCCCGCAGGATTGATAGTAATCATGGGTCTCATTCATGAGAGGGGAACAGACACTTCTCTCCATCTCGTGGAATAAGGACAAGAGTCACTCATCTTCCAACTTCAAAAAGACAAAGCCTACCCTATTGCGTCTGATCAGGAGATTATCTGTAGTGTGCGAGGTCGCTGGGGGCCAGAGAGCTGCGACAGGGTCTCAGTGGTCTGCAAATGATAAGTGAAAGTCTTCCTGGATATTGCAGGGTCCATTTGAGAATGAGACCTTGGTCCTTCCATATATTCTTTTCTTTTCTTTTCCCTTCTCATTGAATGCCTGAAAGGGCTCTGTGAAAAGCCCTAAGCTTGTGGCATCTCGAGTATAAGTCTAGTCAACAAACATTCAGGAAGCACTTTGCAGTTGTGGTTGGGTTGTTTCAGTCACATTCGACTCTTTGTGATCCCATTTGGAATTTTCTTGGCAGAGATACTGCTATTTCCTTCTCCAGCTCATTTGACAGATGAGGAAACTGAGGCAAACAGAGTGGAGTGACTTGCGCAACATTTAATCTTTCAGCTGTGTGACCTTGGACAAAACCCTTAATGTCTCTGAGTTTCAATTTCCTCTTTTCCAAAGTGAGGAGCTTGGAGAGACTCTCTAAACAGAATCAACATTGGATTTGTAGGCAGGAAAATGCTATTAGTTGTATGGCCCTGGACAAGTCTCCTATCCAGGAGCCTCAGTTTCCTGTCTTGTAAAAGGATGGAGTTGTACTCAGTGCTCTCTGAGTCCCTTTGAGCTCTCACTCTGTAATCATCAGATCATTCCAGGCTTTAAGGTCTCCTCGGTGCTCTTTTGTCCCACACATCTAGGAGTCTGACTGCCTGCTCTGCCACAAAGCCCTGTTAAAGACACCCTTGCCCAGGAATATCCAGCAGGCCCTTATTCAGTAAGAAAACACAACATCTAATACTTTTATCGCCTTAAGTGCACTCAAGAAATCCCCCAAACCAAAGCCACTAAGAAAGTTTCATTTTCCGTAAAACCTTCAGTAAACTTGGAATTAGCTCAAGATATCTTTGCCTCCCTAGACAGTCAAGTCAGTGGGAACATATTAAGTGTTAGAGACTCAAGAGCTACAATATGGAGGAAACTGGGAGCTTATTGGTTATTCCTTTTCTCCCAGAGCGAGTCATCTACTGCAGAAGAATGCTTGTATTTTACCTTTTTTCTAATAAAGGACACAGACTCATATGATGCATTTATTTGAAAGTATACCATAATGCGTTCAAACTAAAACTGTGCCTAAAAGTCACTGGAGCGCCATATTGACTTCGAAAACCACATATCGACATTATCTGTATTCTAGCTTATTTTTATTTATTTTGTTAACTATTTCCCAATTTTGTTTGAATCAGATTTTCTTCCCACTCAGGACTGTTGTGGGCGGGCAGCTGGGGGCCACATGTGTGATCTCTCTGCTCTATGCCTCGTTCTAAGGTTGTAAATTGCAGAGGAGGTGCTGACCTAAAGGAATTTCCTCATCTGGAAGCTCCTGATATCAGTGAAATAGCCTGACCCTCCATCAGGATATTCTAGGAGGAGGCACTTTCAGGTAGCTTTGGGGCACTTCTTTGGGTCCCCCATTTGTTTTACCTTTGTTGAAAGCTGTACTTAGATTAATCCCTAAACCTTGTTTCTCTTGTATACCTTCTCCTTCAAGTTTCATGAAGATCGGTAACCGAAGTAGGCCTCATATTCCTAACTAGACGATGACTTCTAGGGTTCCTTCCAGTTCTCAAATTCTGTGGTTCTAGAATCGAGATTCAAAGAAACAAGGCATATAGGTAGATAGATTGTTTCTGGGAAGCCAGAGTTGCTAATGCTCTCTTCATCCAGGGTCTCTGATTAGCTTGTTTCCTTGGCTTGTAGGATTCCTGCCTATCCTATGAGGCTCCAAGAATAGAAGTTACAAATAGGTAAACTGAGGCTTGATCTCTGAAAAGACTTGCTACTGGCACCTTCTCTTTATGGTAGAACCTCATCATCCCCTTCAAGTATCTGAAGAGGAATCATTTAGAAATGGAGCTAGGTTCATTCTGTGTGGGCAAGACTAGAACGAATGTGTGGAACTTTCAAGGAAACAAGTGTCAGTTCCAGACAGGGAGGAACTTAATAACAATTAGGACTGTCCAGAAGTGGAATGGGTTGCCTTGTGAGACAGTGAAGTCACTGCTCCTAGAGATATTCAAGCAGAGATGAAGGAAGGAGGTGGAGTCATCAGAGATGTTGAGGGCATCTCTGCATTGAGAATGGCTGGACTCGTTGATCTCTGAGGTCTTTACCAAGTCAAGATTCCTCAGGATCTTGAGTCCCTTCATCTGGACTTGATGGATAGCCAGCCATGTATGTAGTGTGATGGAATAAGAACTGAATTTGGAGTCAGGACCAGGGTTCAAATCTTTTTTTTTTTATCTCTTTCTATTTGCCTGACCTTGGGAGTTAAATGACTTTCCCAGGGTCACACAGTTCAGAAGTGTCTAAGGCCAGATTTGAACCTAGGACTTCTCATCTCTAGGTCTGGCTCTCAATCCATTGAGCCACTCAGCTGCCTCCCTTCATCTTTTTTTCTTTGTGTGTGCCATGGATTCCTTTGTGGTCTAGGGAAGCCTGTGGGCCCCTTCTCAGAATCATGTTTTTAAATTCATAAAATAAAATACACAGGATTGCCGAGGAAATCACTTTTATTGAAAAATGGTGATCAAGTGCAGCTGGGTGGCTCAGTGCCTTGACCTAAAGATAGGAGGCCCTAGGTTCAAATCTTGCTTCAGACACTTTCCAGCTATGTGACCCTGGACAAGTCACTTAACCCCCATTGCCTAGCCCTGACCACTCTTCTGCCTTGGAACCAATATGCAATATGAATTCTAAGATGGAAGTAAAGGTTCTAAAAAAGAAAAAGTCACCACATATTATATTCGTAAAGTGCTTTGCAAACCTTAAAAGTGATATGTCAGTAGTAGTAGTAGTAGCAGCAGCAGCAGCAACAGCAGCAGCAGCAGAGCAGCAGCAGTAGTAGTAGCAGCAGCAGCAGCAGTAGTAGTAGTAGTAGTAGTAGAGGTAGTAGAAGTAATAGTAAATAGAAGTAGTAGTAAGTAGCAGTAGCAGTAGCAGTAGTAGCAGTAGTAGTAGTAGTAGTAGAGGTAGTAGTAGTAGCAGTAGCAGTAGCAGCAGTAGCAGCAATAGTAGCAGTAGCAGCAGTAGCAACAGTAGCAGTAGTAGCAGCAGTACTAGTAGTAACAGTAGCAGTATTAGTAACAGTAGTAGCAGTAGCAGCAGTAGTAGTAGAGGTAGTAGTAGTAGCAGTAGCAGTAGCAGCAATGGTAGCAGTAGCAGCAATAGCAGCAATAGCAATAATAGCAGCAGTAGTAGTAGTAACAGTAGCAGTATTAGTAACAGTAGTAGCAGTAGCAGCAATAGAAGCAGTAGTAGCAGTAACAGCAGCAACAGTAGCAGCAGTAGTAGCAGTAGTAGAGATAGTAGTAGTAGTAAATAGTAGTAGCAGTAGTAGTAGTAGTAGTAGAGGTAGTAGTAGTAGTAGTAGCAGTAGGAGTAGTAATAGTTGTAGTAGAAGTAGCAGTAGTAGTAGTAATAGTAGTAGTAGTAGTAGTAAATAGTAGTAGTAGTAGTAGAGGTAGTAGTAGTAAATAGTAGTAAGTAGTAGTAAGTAGTAGTAGTAGTAGTAGTAGTAGTAGTAGTAGTGGTAGTAGTAAATAGTAGTAGTAGTAAGTAGTAGTAGTAGTAGTAGAAGAAGAAGAAGAAGAAGAAGTAGTAGTAGTAGTAGTAGTAGTAGTAGTAGTAGTAGTAGTAGTAGTAGTAGTAGTAGTAGTAGTAGTAGCAGCAGCAGCAGCAGCAGCAGCAGTAGTAAATAATGGAACAAAGACAAGGTAAAGAATTCCTGAGAGGTGATGCCCGAGGTCTTTTTCCACTCTAAATCCAGCCGGTTTGTCACCTCAGCCTATGAGGGCCTGGATCGTGGGTGCCTGAAGACGCCAGTCTGGGACTCTCCAAGGACCACCTGGCAGCCTTTTGAGGCCGCCCCTGCTGAGGACTCCCACTTACTTGGTATTTCCTAGAAAACAGTAACAGATTCCCCTGTCAGTGAATCACTCTTTCATAGGCTCCCGGCAGGGATGTCAATAATGTTATGAAACGCCCAGCTGTGGGACTGCTTTGTGGGAGGAACCAAAGCTTGTCACTGGGCTAATTTGACATTGAATTGCCAGGCCTGGAGAAGCCATGAAGAGCCAGAGCCCCCCCCCCCTTCAGTCCTGATCCACTTTGCCCATCACATATAAGCCTTAGAAACGTCTCCCCATTGGAGGAGCTACTGGTCGCCCCGGGAGCCTTGTAAGTTAGCTCCTGGATCCTCTGGGAACCCACCATGAGTGCAATGCGCCTTCTTGTTCCAAGTGTTTGCTTTGGTCCTTCTCCATGTCTGGGGATGCTGGCCGTTGTGAAATCTCCTTGGTTTCCACAGCAACGCCATGCTCATGACATTTACAGCTGGTCTATATAAGGGAACCTTCCAGATAGCTAGACTTACTCCCTCAAGGGCCAAAAAGTTGTTTGTTTTCTGGACATCTTTCCAGATTTCCCCTGATGCCTTCTTAAAAGTGTTCTATCGAAGAACATGCAAGACTAGATGTTAGGGTGATGGGTTCAAATCCTGCATCTTACACCCATTACCTATGTGACCTTGGACAGCTGTGTGGTACAGTGACCTGAACAAAGGACTTGAAGTCAAGAAGACCCAAGTTCTAATCCTGCCTCATATACTAAACTGGGTGACCACAGGCAACTCACTTAGCCTGTGTTTGCCTCAGTTTCCTGATCTGTAAAGTGAGAATCATAAAAGCACAATAGGGTTGTTCTGGGGATTGAAGGAAATAACTATAAAGTGCTAGGACGATGCCTGGCCCACAGTCATCACTGGTTTTGAGGTGGACCAACGATACTATGGGCTGATGTCTTGACTTTTGCATGAACCTGATTTACGTGATGTAGAGTTGTGCAAAGGTATCAGCCCTCCTCTGTCTCCTGAAATAGAATAAGTAAACTAACTGAAACTGCTTTTTCTTGAAATAGAATGTAGACTGAGTGGAACTGTTTCTTTTGCAATGACTGCTCTTCTCTGGCTTTGACTAGAGAGGACTGCTACAAGAACCTGAGGCTGCTTATTTGTAATGGAGGTAGAACAGTGAAATGCTGAGGGATGTCACACAGGGATACTGGTACACAAGGGACTGCTCTGGGGTATGCTCTGGGGTTCTGCCTATTGATCCCTACTGATGGCTGATGGACCAATCTATTTCCTAACCTCCTTCCTCCCTCACTCCCTCCCTTAACCAACCCTCTCCTTTTTTGCCTCCCTCACCTCCCGATCTTCTTGAAGCCTTAGGCTTCTTCCCTCCCTCCTGAGTGAACTCTAAAGATACTCTAGTTGCTTTCTTAGTCAAGGGGTTTATTGGGATAACAGGATGGGAAACTGAGGTAAGAGGGATGAGGAAGTCCCTAATCTAAATGAAGGATTGAGAAAGCAGTCCAGTCACAAACTGTGACTCTTAGACAGTTAGGGAGATGGAGGACAACAAACAGCCTTTTAAATCTTTCTTCTTTCTCACAAAATCATCAAGGTCTCTCAGCTCAATCCCAGAGAAAAACAAAGTTCAAAGTCTCTCAGTTTCTCCAGGCCAGCTCAACCCTCAAATAGACCACCAACTCAAAAGCTTCTCCCCTGGTCAGCTTCCACTGCTCAGAGCCAGAGAGCCAGAGACAAAATCCAAAAGCCAAGTTTCTCTTCTCAGTGTGGCCAGCAAACCCCTAAATGCCACTCCTGGGAACATTCCATTGGAATCTTCTCTTGATTGACAGCTAGAGCTAGGTCTCCAGGCTTGGTTCTTGCAAGTTCTCTCTCTCCCCCCATGCCTCTATTACACTCCCAGAGGCAAGACCAAAGTCAGGACGGCTGGTGGCGGCCCAGGAGGCTGGGGATGGCCTCGGTGTCTACGATGTCTGGCTGTGTGCTAAGTGCTCTCCAACACCTGCCTCAACCGCCTGGATGGCTCCTCCACCCAGTCCCCTTTACGTGGCTACCCTCGACCTGGTTTAGCCCATCTGCCAACACGGTTGAGCGTGGTGTGGCCACCGCACCTACCATAGCTTCTTGGGGTCCCAAGGGAGAAGGGATGAAGGAAGGGGTGACCATTCAAGGAGGAGGACCAGCACCTCCGGGGTGAGGACTTGCCTTTGGGGACTGAGTGGCACTCAATGTAGGAAGCTTTAAAAAGGCAACTGGTAGTCGTGGAAGCAATCCTGATTTTCATCCTATTTCAAAGTTCTCCATCACTTTGACAGCGCGGAGGGGATTAGAAGCCAATATTTGCTGTATTTCAGTCTTCCAGGCACCCTATTCCTCTAGAACAGGCATCCTTAAACTGGGCTCGAGGCCGTGGCAGTGGTTTTATCTTCTCTGTTTGGAGAACTGTATTTCAGCCTAATTGGTTCTGTGCATTTATAAACACAGTTCTGTGAAGGGATCCAGAGCTTTCACCAGGTCACTGAAAGGGTCCCCAAAGCCCTAGGGAGGTTCAGAAGCCTTAGGCTGGAGCAGGGCACTGGGCTGCCTTTCTTCCCCGACCTCCTATCCAGAACCAGGCCCTTGATGGACTCAATGGCTTTGTATCGTCCCCATCTCCTCCGTCGCACTTGTTCCTTTAGGGATGACCAATGGCCCCTGCCGGCTCCCTTTAGGTCCTCCCTAGAGCTCATCAGTGCCCAGAGGATTGGGCGTCCCAAGGCTGGCTTAGGCACGTGGATGGTACATAAAGACGAGGAGCTCTCATCTTCCTGAGGGCTCGGAGGAAAGCTGGGAAAATCTCCACAGTGATCATGGCGGCCGGGTGAGCAAATGTACCCCTCGTAAGACTTCAGGTTGTATCAGGGCACGGAAGGAGCTTATGGGGAAACTTCCTATTTCCTCCCTCACCTGGTGCAATTCCTTGGACACAGCAGGCACATTATAAGTGTTTATTGAATGAGGGAGAGAATGAATGGATGGATGGATGGATGGATGGATGGATGGATGGAAGGAATTCCACAGTATTTATTCAATAGTGCACTCGGTTTGGGATCATCCAAGAGTGATGTGATCTGACAAGACACACAACATGAGGTGACACTATACATGCATACACACGTGAAGCTAGACATGGGTGTGTTTATACATGCATGTACACACTGTGTATAGGTCTACAAACATGTGCATGGATACATTTGAGGGAATGTATTCTTGCAGGGAATAATTCAGAAACTCAACATGTCAACGCTGGCTCATGGACTGACAGCTTATCCACATGCCTAGTGAGTGAGTCACCAAAGTACAGCCTTAATTCATTGCCCAGTTTAAGAGGGCGGCCAGCCTTGCTGCAGGTCTGAGCCTTTTCTTCTGAATGATCCCAGATCGCTGAGGCAGCTCCCTCTGCCTTTCCCCGACTATTCGCACTGCTCCATTTGGATAGAAATCAGGCCGCATGAGCATCCACCCTGCACACTGGGACCTCGTGTTCCCTGCATGTCCTTAGCCGGAAATCTGTACGTTTGTCAACATCAGCGGAAGTAACTGGGCACACTCTTGTGTGGCCACACGTCTGGCTCTGCCTGGCCAAGACGCACCCAGATTGCTGTGAAATACAGTCCATGGACTTGAAGGTGTCCTCTGTGTACTTGCAGTCATGGATTCGGGCCTTTTGTTCGGTCTCAAATGGGCAGCCTCTGGTTCTCTTGTCTGGGGATGTTTCTGCCCAAAGAGAAGTCAGTTTTCCCCAAAGCAACAAATTGAGCCTCATTAAAAATGGACTTGGCAGAGGTTTCCTGGCGGTGGTCTTTACAATGAGGGGAAGGATCTGATTTTAAATGAGCTCCCCTGATCCCAGCTGCCTCACGATCCAGAGCTGGGCAGCCGGAGGGTCGAGGCAACAGCCATTTATTCATTACCCACCGGGTGCCAGTTTCTGGGCTAAGCTCTGGACAAAAAGGGAGCGACCAAAAGGAAACAGCCCTGCTGTCGAGGAGCTACGAGTGAAAGGAAGAGACTAAAGAAGTAGAGGCACCCCAGCACTGTGCTCATTTCATGGAAGAGATGATCATTTCTTGTTCCTTTCGTCTATGAGGTGAAGATGCTTTATGGAGACAGGGACACCTTCTAACAACCCTGGAAGGCTGCTGCTATTGATCAGCCATTTTTAGTCATGCCTGACTCTTTTGACCTCTTTTGGGGGGTTTCTTGGCAAAGATGCCGGTGGTTTGCCCTTTCTTTCTCCAGCTCATTTGACAGTCAAAGAAGCAAATAGGGTGAAGTGACTTGCCCAAGGTCATGTAGTTAATCAATGTCTGAGGCCACATTAGACTCAGGTCTTCCTAACTCCAGGCTTGGTGCTCTATCTATACCCACCTGCCCTGAAAGGTAAAGACTATTATGATCGTCATTTTATGGATGAGGAAACTAAGGCAGACAGATGTTAAGTGACTTTCCCAGGTAATACCACCAGTAAGCGACTGAGACCAGACTAGATCTTCCTGACTCCAGGCTCAGTGCACTATTCACGACTGATAATCAAGGAAATTAGGATTCAAATCCTATTTCAGATACCAGTAATTGGACTTCATCCGCCTCAGTTTCCTCTTCTGTAAAATGAGGTTGATAATACCTTCCTAGGTAGTTGTGAGGTTCCCTTGACCTTGTATAGAAAAGTACATTGCAGACTTTTCTGTGTCTGTGTTAGCTCTTGGATATCGACCCAAAGAGAGGCTTGAGAGTGTGGCCCTCAAGTCCCATCATACTCTAAAATCCATGATCCTGCCACCGCTCTCTGATCATCTGTGCTGATGAAGGATAATGGCGAGCAATCACCTCCATTGGACATTGACCAACACACGCCACGTGAAATCCTAGCTACGTTGTGACTGGGCGAACACGCACGCACAACTGTTCCCTTCACTTTGGATGATTTTGATTTCAACTCAGTTTTCATTGAAAAAAAGTCAAGGGTCACATTGGTGCAAGAGCTGTACCAAAAGCTACCCAATCGTTTCCCCTGCCCTCTGCCTCTCTGTTTGGAGAATGGTGTTCTGAGGCGCCGCTGCTGGGTGTACTGAAGCGTTTCACCCTAGGAGTGGGAATCAGGTAGCACTTGGTAGCTGATAGTGATCAGCAAACAGGCCGCCCCATCCATCACAGACACAGTAGGAGCATTCACTCCTCCTCCAGCTAGAAGAGTTCACTGTGAGAGGCCCCTTGTTGATGGGAGAATGGAGATGCTTTTACTCTGAAGCCACAAAGAACTTCCTTCAGCAGCATCCAAAAACAGGACTCTGTGTGCATGCAGACATCCCCAGTCCATCCTCCATCCCAGCACCTCCAAGTGGGAAGAGACCCGAGAAGTCATCTGGAACTCCCTGCATGGAACAAGAATGTCAACTCCTTGAGGCTAGGGAGTCCCATTCTTTGTAGTGTAGCCTCAGTTCTCAGCACGGCCTCTGATGTGTAGTAAGTGCTTCATGTTTATGAAGTGCCCAGCAGCTGGAGGAGGAGATGGCAAACAGCTCCAGGATCTCCACCGAGAAATCCCCACATTGGGGTCAAGAACAGTCAGCTCAACTGAAATGTCTGAACAACCACCACCACAAAGTCCTTACGGACTGGACGGCTCAGTTCTGGGGATATGAATGTAGGAAGGCAAAGAGTACATCTGCCCCTGAGGGGGTTGTGCTCTAATGAGGAAGCCAGTGCATGAAGGGAAGCCAATGGGGTGAGGAGTTGTATGCATATGGTGGCCTGATTTGGCAAAGGATGGGAAGTGATACGGAAGCCAAGTTATGGGCAAGATAAGATGAAGGTAATCCTTTCAGAGCCCAGAATCCCGTGGTCAGAGACTAGTGTGTCAGTGGGGAGGGTCTTCCAGCCTTTCCTCAAAGACCCCATTCCACTTTTGGACAGCTGTCCTTTTTAGGTAGGACTTCCTTACAACCAGCCCAACCTGGCCTCTCTACAGCCTCTCCTCGGTTCCCCCCTCCTGGGTTTTGCTTCTGGCTCTGCCTGCTGACCAAGCCAACCTAGAATTCCTCTTTCCAACAAAAGGCCATCTGAAAGCTCCTATTTAAAGACGAGAGATGAGTCTGGACTGAGAGGGGGCGAGCTGGCGTGGAGTCAGCGCTAGGTAGTTGCTATCAAATTAAAACCAAACCAAACCAGCGATAGTTTTGTTGAAGACAGGAAGGAAAAAGTCTAGCAATAAGTTAATGAAATGGAGAATTATTATTTTCCCTCAATAATGGAGGAACAGCCTCAACTCAAGTGTGAAGGCAGGAAGAAAACATCAGCTCGTAATAAGGATTTGAGTTATGATGTGCTTTCTTATCCTGGTCGATCTAAGAAAAGTCATTCCATGGAATTAATGTTTGGAAGAGCTAATACTCCTTGGCCTCTCCTCACCCTAATAAAAGCCTGTGAGAACTGATTGGAAGCCTTGATTTGGACCCCTTTAATGGGTAATCAGAGCTGTTACTGTTATGCAGTTGAAGGAAAGTTTGGGCCATTTGTCTTGGGAGGAATCTTGGAGTCCCTTTTCATCTTGGCCCTTGGCCTATAAGGATAAACGCATGAAATGAGGCCGGGATTTAACATTGGAATTCCTGGGTTCCAATCCTGACTTTGCTGCTTACTTCCTATACGACCTTGGGCTATCTACTTCCCCTCCCCCAGGCCTCAGTTTCCTTATCTGTAAAATGAGAGGGCTGGACCAGACGACCTCTAAAGACTAGTCCAGATCTAAATTTAGGATTCTGTGTCACTTCTCCTCTCCGTCCCCTCAAACTTTTTCTGATCAATCTTCTTAGAGAACTAAAGAGATGAGGGTAGTGAGATATAAAGGCCCAAACCCAGGGTCGGGGGATGCGGCTCTTGTACCCCCCGTCCATCTCCACTCTGGGCTTTCCTGGCTCCTCCAGATGATCCGCCATCTAACCTCTGCGCATCTTGTTCTGACGTGGTCGTCTGAATGTCGCCTTCCCTAGTAGACTGTGAAGTCCTTGAAGGTAAAGACCGTTTTAGCCTCTCTGTATTCTCAGTACTTAGTCCAGTCCTGACTCATAACAGATGCTGAATGGATGCTTAGTCCCTGCCTGCCCTCTGGTCAAAGCTCTCCTTTGTTAGCCTCAGTTTCCTCACCTGTAAAACGAAGGGTTTAGACTAGGACAGCCGCAACCTAGCCCCAACTCCTATGAGGTTCATGAGAATTGCTGCCCAAGGCTCAGTTAAAGAAAGGTAAGGCAGCTGGGGAGATGCTAGCTGTCTTCAATGTGGGACGGGCTGTCATGTGGGGAAGGGATTAGGCTTGTTCGTTCGTCCCCAGAGGGCAGAGAAGTAGGAGCGAATGGTGGAAGGTTTCAGACACGCAGGTTTGGGCTTGATGCCAAGAAAACACTTCTAGCAATTAGCTTGATGCCAAAGTGGAGTCGGCTACCTTGGTGGGAGGTGGTGAGCTCCCCATCATACTCAGGCTTCCAAGTCGAGATTGAATGGCCCCGTCTGTATGAGAGAGCAGATGTCCCCCCTCAGTAGGGCTTAGAGTAGATGGTCACGAAATCCCCTTCCAGCTCTCAAATTCAGTGGATCTCCCGTCCTTCCTCGTCCTCTGCCTTGTCCAAAGTCAGGCACAAGTCATTCCATCCTTCACGCGTTCCTGGAGGGCCAGGACAGTTGTATCTCCAGGACTTAGCTGGGGTCTTGGCAAGTAGTAGCTGTGCATTTGTCACTCTTATTTTCCCATTTGTTGAAGTTACAAAGCCAAAGAAGGTTTCATTTATCCAGGATATTTAAACACGCGTGTATATTCATACATGCATATTTGCAGACAACATGCATTATACATGTGTTATACGCGCACACATGTAATTTACACATATAACTTAATGGTCTGTTACTTAATTGTAATTCATTATTTTATTGATTATATCCAATACCATTTATCTAGAGCTGGGAGGGAGCCATTGACTTCTTAGGTTAGAGATGAAGAGCAGAGGCCCAGGACACGGAAGGGACTTGACCAAAGTTGGAATTTCCTAAGGAGATAGGAGATCTGGGATTTGAACCTGGCTCCTCCAGTTCCACATCTCACCCCCCGGGAGGTTTCCAAAGACAGGATTTGTGACTTTGGGGCTCATCTTTTTTTTCGTACTCCCAGGAGTTTCTAGCACCGTGTCTGACATTCAGGGAACATTTGATCATTTTTGGTTGGCCGCCCACTATTTTTAAAGGTCAAGAAGATACGGCCAGATTAAGTTTGGTTTGGTTAATTCATTAATTAGATTTAAACGAGGTCCGGCATCAGCTTTCCCCCCACCTACCTCACTTTCTCACATGGCTCTGGAGGGGGCTGGGACTCTCATTTAAGGAGTGTCGGGGGTACATTTCAGGAGACAAAAGGAAAAGGCATGGGGAGCACACCTCGGCGGGGCCCAGGCCACAGAGCATTCCCAAGGACAGAGGGGATGACATAGTGGGATGACTCAGGAGGAGAATTAGCCACAAGGCAGCTGTGTGGGAAGATCATGAAACCAAGCTGCCAGGGAGAGCTGGAGGGGAAAATAAAAAGGACTGAAGTGTGTTGTGTTTGTTGTTGGAGGCCCCGTTGAGTATGTAGCCACCAGGAGGATGTGGAGGGCTGACACGGAGTTGCCCATCAGAGGCACAACCTGTAGCCTGAGCACGACGGGGACCTCATTCTCGCCCAGGCTGCCCACCTTCTCCGGGACCCTCTGGTGCAGGCCATTCGTTGTTGCCCTCTTCTTGCCTTTCTCTCCAAGACTCGAGACTCTCCCAACTTCCTTACAGGACCCCCTTCACCTGTTTCTGGGCATCTGGTTTTCTTCAAGATTCCACTCAAGAACCATCTTTGGGAGGCCCTTCTTGACTCAGCCTGCTGCTGGCAACCCTCCACCCTGAACTGAGCTCAATTCATTTGAAGGATCTCTTCTAAAGATGTTCTGATCTGGAAGGCATCTCAGCATCCTTTCGAGTCTGAGTCCGACTCATGCCAGGAAGGGGTTTCCCTGACAACATCCCCATCCAGGATGCTTCCAGTGTCTGCTCGAAGACCTTTCTCAGGGCACCCATCCAGGTTCTAAGCAGCCATTGTTCCTTCTTTAACTCTTTCCTTCTTTCTTAGTAGCACTCCCTTTTTGGCTTCGTATCCCACAGTGCCTGGGGCATAGGAAGAACTCAATAATTGTTTGTTCCCTTGTCGGTTCCTTGCTCTCTTCCCAAAGGCAACTGGGACCCTGCTAAGATGCATCTATAATGATGTGACTTTTTAGCGCATCCAGATAGGCTGACAAGTCCTTTCCATAGCTCACTGGTGTCTCACAACAATCCTTTGAAGCGGGCGTTATCATTGCCATTTTGTTGATGAGGGAATGGACTCCCAGAAAGACTGTGACTTGTCCAAGGTCACACAACTAGTAAGTGTGAGGTGGGATTTGAACTCAAGTCTTCCTGACTCCAAAGGCAGCATTTTCTCTGCAATGGCTGGCTGCCCCTAGATAAGCAATCAGAAAACATTTGTTAATTGTTTACTAAGAGACAGGCCCCGTGAAGGGTCCTAGAAAAGCAAATTATTTCATTTTCAAAAGTGAAATATTTCCCAGGGGAAAAGTACAACCTGTGGGGTTAGAAAATGTGAAGTTCTAATCTCACCTGAGGCTTACTGTCTGGTGAACCGTGGCCAAGTCATCCCTTCCCTGGGCTTTGGGTTCTCATCCGTGACACGAGGAGATTGGACTATGGGCCTTGAAGGCCACTTCCAATCTCTACTTACCTGGGACCCTATGACCCATTCCTGGCCTCACAGGGCTTCATTTCTAGCAGACAATAATACCATACTAGTTGACCCGTTTATAAGTTTATAAAGCACTTTCTATATTTCCTATCAGTTAACTCACCTACTCCCTGGGAAGTAACTGCTAACAGTATTATGAGACTCATTTTACTGATGAGAAAGCTGAGGATCATAGAGAGGAAAGGACTTGTCCATGGCCCCAAAGCCAGTTCATTATAAATCGGTGATCCTTTGGTCCTAAACGTCAGAGGCAGAATTGGGACCCAAGCTTTTCTTTCTTTACTGTACCCCACTTCTCATAACTGTTAATAAGGGACACACAGAACCCTTCAAGACTGACAAAGCCCTTTGTATCCACTGAGCCTTACAATGCTCCCTTGCATCAGGTAGTCCAGGGACTATTATTCTCACTATACAGATAGGAAAACTGAGTCTCAGAGGGGTTGTACCAGAGAAGGCACAAATTGGAGTCTAACTCTCTCTCTGCTGCCCCATGCTGGCTTTCTCCCTGACACTCTCCATGGGGATAGGCTCTGTGTCTCGCCTGTCCCCCCCACCCCCCATTGCCTAGGACTTAATAAATATTTGTTGCATGAATGATGAATGAGCGAATGAATGAACCCCCTGTTTTAGCTGCTCAGAAACATCTGGGCTTCAAAGAAACAGTCCTGGTAACCGTGGCTGCTGAACCGCCAACAAGGCAGCCCATCCATCACCAGGCACCCCATAGATGGTCTCCTTCTTGGCTCTGATCATCCCATGGGGCAGTGACTTAGCTCCAGACTCCCGGGGAGGGAGGGAGCTCTTAAAGGCTTAAGGGATTTCTAGGCACCTTGAATATCCTTCTTCTCTTTAGAGAGGATAAACAGACTGGGTCTTCTCTGTGCATTGTGGGCGATTATCCCCTTTAAGTCCAGCCATAGTGTGGGAAACTGGAGATTCAGTTTCGAGATTTCAAGAAGGAAGTCCTGTTTGGGAAGGAAAAGCAAAAGCATTTGGGGGCACTGAGGATCCTTCTTCCTCCTTTGGGGGGTTTAACAGATGATGCCCTTTGGGAATGGACTGGTTCTGTGGTCTCCCAGGCAAGGAAGAGCACCCAACTGGGGAAAGAACTACGACCAATCTTATCTTTGATGGTACCAGTGTAGCCGCAGGCATGTCATTGAACTGCCCTGGGCCTCAGTTTCTTAGTCTGTAAAATGGATGCTTTGACCTAGATGACCTCCTAGGTCTCTTCTGACCTTAGAGCTGTCCTACCAAGTGGGCATTCTTGATGTTGGCACAATCACAGCCCAAGCATTTCCTTGACCAGCGTCGTTCTCGTCCCTATCCAGCCTGAAATGTGCAGAGGACCCGTCCACTGTGCTCGAAGGCTTCTATTCATTGGGAACTGATGCTGTGCTTGAGCTGGCTGGATAATCGTACCCAAGAAGGTGCCTCCTTCCCCGCAGCCAAGAGAGTGGAATTGAGGGAGACTCCAGCCCCCTTAGAGGGGGTGGCTGAGCCTGGGGAACCAGAATAAGAGACAGGCCTGGAGGTGCAGGCTCTGCTGGAGAGGTGCTGGGTGTGCCCCCCTTCCCTGGAAGGACAGGGCCACTTCTGAGTAGTCCAGAGGCTCAGGGGAGATGGGTGTAGCCTTAGACTTGTTTCTTCCCAAGATGAGAGGCCTTTGGGCACCTTTTCTTCTCTCCTTAGTGAATGTCCTTCTCTGAAACTCTTTCATTTGGGAAGAGAAGGAAAATGGGATCATAGACGTGGAGCTGGAAATGACCTTAGAGCTCAAGTCCGGCCCTTGCAATTTTACAGACGTAACTGAGGGTCGGAGGTGAAATGACTTGTTCAGGGTCATAGAGCTAGAAAGGTTCTGAGGCAAGATTGGAACTTAGCTCTTCCTAACTCCATCTACTCTTCCAGCCTGGGGATTTTCACGGAAAAGAGGCACACTGAGGCCTGGGACCCTTTGGGGTTGGGGGACAGGCGGCTCAGGAAGTGTGGATAGAGCTGTAGCTGAGTTCCTTGGTGGACTTCCCATGAACAATGGGCTGGGAAGCACATCCACAGAACACTGTCTCCTCCCCAAAGTTGGAATTCTAGGTCTTCATCTCTTAAACCTCAATCTTTTTATATTCACTAGTGGTGGGTGGTACCCTCCCTCTTTGTAGAGGGGATAGATGGCCACATATCAGACATTTCACCGTGGAAAATTCTCTTTTGGGGTCTGGAAGTTTGGAATTTGTAGCCTCTGAAGTCCCTTCAGGACAGAAATTCTATGCCTCAATGGCTAGACTTGGAGTGAGGGATCCAAGGTTCAAGTCTTACTTCATGCACTTGCTAGCTATGTTACCCTGGACAAGTCACTTGCCTCTCAGAGTTCTAGGCAACGCCTTAAGACTTGGGTTAGAGAGCTCCCCACCAGGTGCTCCTGTTCCTGATGAAATCTGCTTCAGAGCAAATAGATGTTTGCAGCGCCCACTAACAGAGCAGTTGTTTGGACCCCTCAATGGCTGGGGGATGCTGGGCTGTGGTCCTTCCCCCAGGATGGATGTGGCCTCTTCTTCTAGGAATTTCCATTTCTAGGGACCTCTCTTTAGCCCAAAGATCACAGACATAGACTTGGAAGGGCTTCAGAGATATCTAGTCCAGCCTCTTCCTTTTAAGTGATGAGATAACTGAGGCTCAGGAGGTTCCAGTGAACCCATCCATGGTCGCCCACGTAGTGTTAGTGGTGGTTGTGGTGGTAGTAGTAGCAGTCGTCATAGTAATAGTAGCAGTAGCTAGTAATAGTAATAATAGTAGTAGGAATACTGGTCATCAGAAGAGTAGCAACAACAGTAGTTGTAATAATTATAATAATGGACAGAGTAATCAATCAGTAAACATTTATTAAGTACTTACTATGAGCCAAGAAAGGGCAGCTAGGTGGCTTACTGGATAGAGTCAGGAATATTCATCTACATGAGTTCAAATCTGATCTCATGTACATACCAGTTGTGTGATCCTGGACAAGTCACTTGACTCTCTGTTTCTCTTAGTTTTCTTATCTGTAAAATAAGCTGGGGAAGAAAATGGCAGACCATTCTATTCCCTTTGTCAAGAAGACCCCAAAAGGGGCCATGAAGAGTTGGACAAGACTGAAACAACTGAACCCCAATAGCATGTACCAGGAGTTGTGCAAAGAGCCAGGGATACAGAAAGACACAAAAGACAGTCCCTGCCCTCAAGGAGTTCCTCACAATCTAACATGGGAGACAACCTGCAAATAACTATGTATAATGCAAGTTATAGACAGGTAAATAAGAAATAACTAGCCAAGAGAAGATGCTAGAATTAAGGGTTAGTAAAGGATTTCTTTAAAAGATGGATTTTTATCTCTCCTGATTAGAGAAATGCAAATCAAAACAACTCAGAGGTACCACCTCACCTAGCAGATTGGCCAATATGGCAGCAAAGGGAAGGTATCTCTGCTGGAGGGGATGTGGTAAAATTGGGATGCTGATGCATTGCTGGTGGAGTTGAGAAATGATCCAACCATTCTGGAGGTCAATCTGGAACTATGCCCAAAGGCACTAAAAGAAGGTTTGACGTTGGATCCAGGAAGACTACCCCTAGGTCTGTATCCCAAAGAGAGAAAAAACATGGGAAAGAATTTGTTGGTACTAAAAAAATATTTATAGCTGTGCCTTTTGTGGTGGCCAAGAATTGGAAACTAAAGGGGTGTCCTTCGATTGGGGAATGGCTGGACACACTGTGTTGTGTGATGGTGATGGAATGCTGTAGTGCTGTGAGGAACGATGAACAGAGGGACCTCAGAAGGAGCTGGAAGGACCTCCGTGAACGGATGCAGAGTGAAACAGGCAGAACCGGGAGGCCGCGGTGCCCGGATTCTGCAGCACAGTGGAGGGATCCGCCAGGATGGCCTCGGCTGCTCTCAGCGACACGACGATCCAGGACGACTCTGCAGGGCTCGTGACCAAGAACACTGTCCGCCGGCAGAGAAGGAAGCGGGGGCTCCAGGGGCTCCGGATGCAGATTGGAGCAGGCGGGTTTTCCCTTGTGGACCTGAGTCTATGCTGGGAGGTTGGGGTTGTAGAAGATGATTCACTTCCAAAAATGCATAAGATGGAAGCATGTTTTTCAGGATAATAGATGTAAGCTGGAAAGTAAAAAATAGATAAAAGATGGGCTTTGGGTGAGGACTTAAAGTAAATAAAATGATAATAGTAGGGACGGCAGTGGCGATGGCCAGAGTATCCAGCAGTCATGGAGCACCTCATAGCTTGCAAAGGGCTTCACTATAGGGTCTCATCTGACCCTCACAACAATCCTGGGATGTCAGGGTTTATTATTCCCATTTTACAGGAGAGGAAACTGAGTCTGGGCACGCTGAGGGTCTTCGGCTAGTAAGCATCGGAGGCAGGGCTCAGATTCAGGCCTTCCTGCCTGGGGGAGGGAATTGGCAAGGGCTGGGCTCATCATGCACCCCTTTTAAAGATGAGGAAACTGAAACAAAGCATGATGGAAGACTTGCTGAGGTAGGACTCAAACTCGGGTCTTGCTGCCTCCCGTGCCAGCACTATAGCAGCCTCTTTGTAAGCAGTGGAGGCAGGATCTAGAGCTGAGCAGACGGGTTCTGCCCTACTTCTGTGCCTCACTTGCCCATCAGAAACCCCTCCTGTCCTCTCCGAGTCAGGGGGTGGCCGCCTCTCCTTGGTTGGATCTGAGAAGGGGTTCAGGCCTCGCGGTAGCCTCGCGGTAGCCAGCCGAGCTCTCCTTGTGTGGAGGCCCCTCCACAGCCCACGTCAGGCCGCAATCTCTTGGTGGAGGCTCAATCACACAACAAGAAATGCTGCCCATGGCTGTGTCTGGCCCAAAGGATCTGGGCTCCTCCTCTGGCCAAGCTGCCTCAGCCTGTTCTCTAGAACTCCTCTTCTTGCACCGGTTGCTGGGTGTGTAGGTGGCAAGGCTGCCGCAGTCCAGGCTGAACCCCTCCACCTCAGCCAGGAGCCATCCTTTCCCCAGGGGTGCCCGTCATCTGCGAGGACGCTGGAAGTGCCTACTATGTGCCAGGCATAGGCCAGGCACTTGGGAGCCTCCCCTCCTGATCCCCACTGGACTTGTTTGGAAGCACCCCGGGGAAGCTGCACCCTCCACAGGAGATGCTAGACACCCTGAGTACCCTGATTCAAGAAGACCCTGAGGGGTCTGGGTGTAGGGGAGGAGGGCAAAGTGGGGGTAAGACCTTCTTCTCCTGCCCCACTGCCTCCTATCCCTCATCTCTGGTCCCCTTCCTCCCCCTCCCCCATTGATCTGGGTCCCCCCTTCAGTTTTCCCGAAGTTCTTGTTCCAGCCAGACGTTTGGACTCCAGACTATCAAATGTCCCTGGACTGGGATACAGGATGTTCCCTGATTCCGAGCTTTCTTGGCAGCTCTTGGGCTCTTGTGGAAAGGGACGTCCCTACCTGCCAAGGGCTGAGATGAACCAGTAATCCTTTTGGAGACGGTCCCTGCAGTGAGGAGAGCATCCTTCCAAGACAGGGCTGTAGCCCTTCTCATCTTCCTCCCTCCAAGATGACACCAGTGCCTGCAAGCTAAGGAGAGAGAGCACCTCTCCAGAGCCTCATGGAGGCCGGCCCCTCAAGATGGAGCCTTGGGGAGGTTCCATCCCGAGGGCAGGTGCAGTGAGATTCCTGCATAACAGGCAAGTGTTGGGCCAGATGGTCTGAGGGCCCCCCTCCACACTCGGCTCTGACATTCCATGATCCTGAGCGCCCCCCCCCCCTTGAGGGCCAGAGGTTTAGAGGAGACGAAGAGGATCTTCCACCTCTAATGGTCAGTGGGGCAGACCTGTGGATAGAACATCAGGATGGAGTCAGGAAGACTCGAGTTCAAATCTGCCTTAGACTAACTGTTTGACCCTAGACAAGTCACCATTTCTTTTTATTAATTGTATCCCCAACATGTCACCTAGTGCTGGGCACACTACTAGGTGCTTAATAAATGCTGATTGGACTGAATATCTCCAAACCTCAGTTCCCTAATCTGTAAAGTCAGGAGAAGTTGTAGGGTCTACCCGGATGGATTGTTCCAAGAATTAACAAAGGTCAAGCGCTTTACAGACCTTGAATTGCCTTAAAATATTGCTGCTGCTGGGGGTGGTTCCTTCTAGTTCTGGGTCTATGATCCTAAGGAACCTAGATGGAATTCGAACCCAGGCCTCTGACTCCATGGCCGGTTTCTCTTGAGTCTCAGCGAAGGGGCACCTGGCCAGGAGGGCCCCTGGCATCAGCACATACTCAATGAGCTGGTGAATTGAACTGATCTCCCTGGGAGCCCGGACTGCCGGCTGATGACTGCTGGGAGACGAGCCTGGAGCTCACCCTTGTTCGTCTTTTCACTTCTGTAAGCAGTGCCAAGAACCGATGCCTTTTCCAGCCCGCTGACATTCGAATCCATCAGCAACTCAAACTCGGGCTGGAAACCCCCAGTGCAGGCAGTCGACTCTGCACCATGAACGCTGTAAAGTGAACCGTGTCCCTCCTCCTTCACCAGTTGGGGAGCCGTGAGAGGAGGCTGCACAAATCTTGAATGTAGAAGATGTGGGGGGGGGGCAGCCACGGCCCCCAGTCCTTCCTTGGGCTCCGCCCCCTCCCCAAATGGATCTTTGGCCGGCATGTTCTTCTCCCTGAGAGCCCCATGCTTGGCCCGTCCAACATGATGTGAGAGGTCACCCCAGTGACGGCATGACATACCCAACCGAAATATCCCATTTCTTGGGAACGAGTGAAAGCGAGCCGGCGGGGGAGGTGGAGTTCACACGCATGCGGAGCCTCTTAGGAAATCAGCCCGTCAGATCTCCGGTGATGTGATGTCTCTCTCGTTACCTAGCCAAATGTAAACAAGGACTAGGGGGAAAACAGCCGCCCATTAGCGCCCGTCGTTTACTTAGTGGACGCCATGAAATTAGCCAGGTGGATTTCCAGCGCTCTCTTTTTTTCGGCTTCCTCTTTCAGCCTCAGCCTTTATTTAGATCCTCGCTCGTCTGTTTGTATTATAGGTTTCAGAATAGAACTTTGGACATTTTTCAAGTCTTTCTTTTCGCTTTTAAGTAGGGCTCTTTTTTCCTTTGGACTGGACTTGGGATTCCATTAGTATGAAAGCACTTCTTCTAATACCTCTGTGGATTGTTCATTCTCTCTGTCTTACCATCTTAGAAAGTTGTCCTGGTAGGACAGACACTTGTCCAAGGTCCCACAGCCAGTAATCAGGTCTTCCTTTCATTTCTCTGGTCATTGCTACCAAACCTAAAGTAAAGGCTTCCATTCTCCTAAAGATGGCTCAATCCCAGCTGCTTTCATGGAGGGCAGTATGGAAGGTGAGAGGAGCTGGAGTTGGGGAAGGGTCCATTATTCTTCCTTCTCTTGCTACTGGCTTGGATCATCCCCTTTCCTACACTTAGAGTGCTTCGAAGAGATCTTTTCCATGTCTACACATGGTTCATCACTGGCAAAACAAAAGAAAATGAAATAAAATGGCAACAACGATGACAACAAAACCCACCAACTACACCCTGCTGAACACTTTCATTGCTCGTGGAATGAGCTACAATCCCCATTGTTCATTTTCTGAGGCACTTCCTGGCACTGTCCGTTTGGGGGGCAGAGAGCATCCCCCAAAGAATATTGGTAGGATTGTTACCAACACGAAAAGGTAGACTTTGTTCTCAGAGTACATACATATACCTTTGGAGTTGAGCTGGCCAGACATTTGGCCATCAGGCTGCTGCCAGAAGTAAGAAAGCTGGCTTGCCAAAGTCTATAAAAATCCCCCCAGTGTGTGATTTAGGGGACTGCCAGCCGAATATGAGCCAACAGCTGGTTGTGGCCCCCAGGAAAGTGAATGGGATCTCTGGCTGCATTAAGGTAGATGTGGTGTCAGGAGCTCAGGAGGTGACAGTGCTGTGCTCCAGGCAGCCACATCTAGAATATCATGTTTGCTTCGGGGTGCCCCATTACAGGCATGGCTTTGAGTTGCATTAGCCATGGTAGAAGCATTTGGCTCATTTTCCTTGACAAGTGTCTTGGGTGTGGGGGTGTCAGGCAGTGCATTGTAGTGGGAAATACTAGCTCCAATTTCTCCACCACTTTGAGCTTGGCACAATGTCTTTCTCCCCTCAACCCTGTTAGACATGTAGCGTGAGGATTGTTTTTCACATTTTTCACATGAGAGAGCTCCATAAAGCCCAAGAAAGGAAGTGATTAGTCCATGGTCCAACAGCAAATGCACATCTGAGATCTCGAATCTGGGGTAAATGTACTACTGGGGGGCTGGGAGTTGGCAACTGTGGGGCAGAGGAGAGTCAAATTGCTGGTACCATCTATCCTCTGGAGAAACCAGCTTGCAGACCTTTTGGGATTGGGGGAAATTTGGGTCCTGGGAGCAGGGCATCATGGCAAAAGGATCCTGGTGGCAGTGTGGATGGGTGAAGCATCTCATTAAGTTAAAAATCTATGATGCCTGATTGGCAAATGGCTAATGAAGGTGTGACACAGCAGTGTAATGAATATTGTTGTCCAGTCATTTCCCAGTCATGTCTGCCTCTTTGTGTCCCATTTGGGGTTTTCTTGGCAAAGATACTGGAGTGGTTTGCTGTTGCCTTCTCCAGCTCATTTCCTAGATGAGGAAACTGAGAACAAACAGGGTTAAGTGACTTGTCCAGGGTCACACAGCTAGTGAGTATCTGAGGCCAGATTTGAACTCAGATATTTCTGACTCCAACCCTGGCACTCTACCCACTAGTGCCAATTAGCTGCTGAGGATTCAAAGACAAAAAGGAAAGCAGCTCCTATCATTAAGGTATTTTCATTCTGCCAGGACTGTGGAGGGGAGAGGCTACCACATGTATATAGATAAGCAAAATTTAAATATGTCGCTGTAAATCTGATGGCATACGATGGCTAAGGGAGGAATTATGGCTCATACATGGGGAAAAAATGTGTCCTCTTATAGGTCTGTCCCCTAGGCCAGGTGCCCTGTACTAGTTACAGCTTAGGTCTCAGGAAGGATCCAGAGCAGCCTCCAAACCCAACATTCTTTCCAATAAAAAGATGGCTTCTCAGTGCATTTGGCATATTTGTAATGAAAGGCTCTGAATTCAAATCTTGGATTTTGCACTTTTTCTTCCTATCTGATGGGGGTGGGGGTGGGCTATTTCACCCTCTAGGCCTCAGTTTCATCACAGGTTAAGTGAGAGATCTGGGCAAGATGTCCTCTAAGGTCTCCTCTTGCTTCTTTAGACCATTGGATGGCAGTTTGTCCGAGGTGTCATACCAAGAAGGGCTCCATCTCTGATCCACCCTGAGGGACATTTATATATGCAAAATAGAATGGAAGAAGGACTCAAAGCTGGGGGGATGGGGAACATTTCCTGGTAGGGGGTGATGAATGAGCTGAAAGCGTTGCCTGATGCCATGGAGAATCCACATGGCTCCAATACCTCTCCACCATCGCCATTCAGCTATGATGGATCATAGAATCAGGGCTGGGGTTAGAGACCAGCGATCCAGCTCCCTCAGTCTGCCTGGGAGGAAAACGAGGCTCAGAAAAATAAATGACCCGCCCTGGGCCATCGGGCTAGTAAGTACAGGGGTGGGATTTGAACCCAGGTCCTCCAGACTCCAAGTGCAGTCCTTGTCCGTGATGCACTGGCGCCTGCTAGAGCCTTCTTGGAGGCTGGCTTTGGATGGCTCGGGCCCCTGGGATCAAAGGAGAAAAATAAGCCGATTACAAATGGCCCCTTGCTCACTCCCACTCTTTCTCTCCGTGCTTTTCCAGAAACAGACGCGGCTGTGTCCGATGCTGCGGAGCTGGTGCCTACCTCGTCCTGGAACATTTCAAGTGAACTCGACAAAGGTGAAGGGCAGAGCCATGGGGGAGGCAGGAGCGGGGAGGGGGCGGGAGCTTGCCCGGAGGGATGGGGGGGGGGGGGGAGCTGACTTGGAATTTGGCCGGCTGCGCCTGGCTTTGAACTTCCTGGTGTTTTGTACCCGAGATGCAGGGAGGGGGGGAGGCCACTAGAGCCTCGGGTCTCGGGGAGCCCTTCACGGGGAATTACCCGGAATGCCGTGATCTCCCTCCCTGCCCCTGCCGCCGCCGCCGCCGCCTGCGCCCAGTAAAGTGTTCCACATGGGCAAAGTGCTTCAAGATGTGAATCACTGCTCGCGCCTGACCTTCCCAGCAATGCCGCGAGAGCCGCGTAGCTGGGGATCTCATTCAAACCTAGTGCCCCAAACGGGGCCTCCAGGGGATGACCTCGGACAGCGAACCCCCCAGGTGTTCGGGACTCCGGAGGAAGCGCAGTGATTGCTAATGGGCTACCCACAGAGGCTCGCTGGCCTCGGCCCTTATGGCTGGCCTGTGATGATGTGTGTATGTGTGCTAGTGTGTATATAGGCAGGCTTGTGTGTATGTGTGCTGGTGTGTGTGTGTGAGAGAGACAGAGAGACAGAGAGAGACAGAGACAGACAGAGAGAGAGGGAGAGAGAGAGAGAGAAAGAGAGAGAGGGAGAGAGAGAGAAAGAGAGAGAGACAGAGAGACAGAGACAGAGAGAGAAATAGAGACAGAGAGAGAGAGAGAGGGAGGGAGGAAGGGAGAGAGACTAACAGAGAGAGACAGAGACAGAGAGAGACAGAGAGACAGAGAGGGAGGGAGACAGAGAGGGAGGGAGACAGAGAGAGAGAGAGAGAGAGAGAGAGAGAGAGAGGAGGGACAGAGACAGGGACAGGGGCAAGGGAGAGAGAGAGGAATGGGGCAAAGTCATGGGAGGAAGGAGGCAGTCAAGCAGACCTGAATGGGCTCTAGTCTTCATCCTTGAGGGGGCAGCTCCAAGTCTGACCTCCCCAATCATCCCTGATGAGTTGATTACTAGTTAATCACCCAGCACTTTTGTCCCAGGGGACTGGCAGTGGCACATTTTGATCAGAGACTTGGCTCTAGGATCCACGCTGTCAAATTTTCAGGGACATAGAAAGGGGAGGGAGAGCAAACACTGGGTCAAAGTCAGTTCCCCAAAGTCTCCATGACAGCTGATCAAAGAGGGATAAACGCAGAGGCTTACACTTAGGCTCCAGTACTCAGCATCACAAGGAAAGGATGTGAGGAGGCCTGACTAGATAATAGTTTGGGAGAAAATGATCTGGGGGTGTTAGTGGACTGCAAGGTGAATATCAGTCAGCAGTGGGTCATGGAAGCCAAAAAAGGCCAATGAAATCTTTTGCTGCATTGGCCCCCATCTATGTCCCATCCCAACCGGAGACAACAATAACCAACAGATAGAATCTCATGTTTATTATACTAATAACAGTAAACCTATAATGTCAGGATAGTATTATACTACACTATTACTTAGTATACTCTAGGATTACCTACTTGTTACACATTAGTAGTATACCACAGGATGATACTGTAGTCATGTTAATATTCCAGTATCCTAACACTGTGGTACTATGGGGGCAAGATCTATTTAGGGTTAAAAGAGTTCCAAAGAACTTTGCAAATCTTGTCTCATTGGTTCCTCACAGATATCCTGGAAATGATGCCCTGCTCTTCCCATTGATTTCATGAGGAAACTGAGGCTGAGGGGAATTGAGGGATTTGCCCAGGGGCACACAGCTAGCAAGAACAGGAGGCAGGATGAGAACTCAGACCACCCGAGGTCCAGGTCCAGCATTCTTTGGAGGGAGGGCACCTACCAGGTACCAGGGAGTCTTTAGCCTGAGTCCTTTTCTCTGGTTAGACCATCAGTAGATTGAGAGCAGGACAGGACTTTGAGGCTGTTAAGTCCAACCCCCTCATTTTACAAACAAGGAAACTGAGGATCAGCAGTTATGTGCTTTTCTCCTTTCTCTCTCCCTGTTTCTCACCCCCCCCCCCTTAGATGCTTAGATGCTTGATGAGATTTAGAAAGAAATGTGGGAAGCTGGGTAATCACTTGTTGCATTCCACATAGGGTTGATGGATGCTTCGATTTTGGTGTCACCGACCCAGGAGTCCCTTGAACTGGTCCTAATTGTGGACTTCTCTGAGGCTGCTCCACCCCCACAATCCCCAGCTACCTGAGACAATAAAAACCAAATATCAGAGTCTGGCACTTATTTAGAACTTTAAAGCTTACCAAGCCCTTCCCCACCACATCCGGGAGAGGTAGGCAGGGGGAGTATTCTTGTCTCTGTTTTACAGATAAAGAAACCGAGACCCAGGGAGGCTCGGTGCTTCCTCCATGATCATAAACCTCCAAAGTCTGTCACTGGGAATTCAGTCCAGCTCTTGGGGCTCCAAGTGCAGCTCTCCTCCCAGGACACCCCAGGACACCCTCCTTCTCGGATACTCTGTCTTTAGACATTCCTTGTGTCTAAGGCCACCTGGGTCCACATTGCTTGAGCGATTTGAGCTGGGACCAGTGAATGAACAGCTTCTTCATTTGCAAAATGGGATTTGGAGGGGAGACAAAGAAAGCCTGGCTGGTTTAGCTCAAGCCTCTGAGATTCCTCCAGCTCCAAACTGATGGTCTTAGAACCCCCCCCCCCCCCCTGCTTTTCTCTTATTCAAAAAGCAGTCCTAGAGAATTCCAGGGCCTCTCACTCCTCCAGGACCCTGCCTCAGCCATCATCCCCTCTCTCAGGCTTCTGGATCTGGATGCAGGTGATGCCCACATCCATAGTGACAGTCTTAACCTGTTCCAGAGTTCCAAGTGCCCTCGGGGCATTTCTACCTTGACTTCCCACTAGGATCTTCCTCTCTGGGGCCCAAACTGAGCTGATTACCTCCCTGCTCCCCAACTCCCCACATCTTCTGACTTTTTATTTTCTTTAGTGGTAACACCACTCATATATCTCTTCATGTTTGACACCTTGTAATTATCTTTGCATTCAGTTATTGCATGTTGTTGCTTTTACCCTTCTAACATCTCTTGACAGAGAGCTACAGTTGAGGTCAGAGGATATGAGTTCAAATCCTACTTCTTCTAGGTACTATTTGGGTGACAGGGGCAAATGCTTCATTTCTCTGGGCTGTAAAATGAGGGGCTAGATGAACCATCTGAACTCTGCATCCTGATCCTGGGATGGCCAGTATAGACCTGGATGCCATTGTGCTAGTGTCCTAAATTGCCTTCTTGCTTTTCTGCCCAATCCCTTTCAGTTTATCGTTTAGATCTCTGCCCAGCTTCATACCAATCTGATTGTGTCATTCATCTACTTGGAAGCATCCTATGACTTCCTCTTGCTTTGTTGCTGTTCAGTCATTGTTTACTAGTCGTATCTAACGCTTTATAACCCTATTAGGATTTTTTTTGGCAGAGATACCAAAGTGGTTTGCCATTTTCTCCAGCACATTTTACAGATGAGAAAACTGAGGCCAACAGGGCCTTAAGTGACTTGCCCAAGATCACACACCTAGTCAGTGTCTGAGGTCACATTTGAACTCAGGTCTTCCTGACTCTCAAGCCCAGTGCTCTGTCCACTGTGACATTCAGCTGCCCTATAGAATCTGAGGCAAGGTGTTAATTAATAATTGATAAGGACTTAGCCTATTTCCCTTCCCTTAAAAGGACCCTCAAGCCAAAGGAAGGGATAATAGAGAGATTTCAGGCAGGGTAACAAGCCTGTTGGGGCGTGAAAGATTCAGGCTGACCATTCTACTTTCAGGGAAGCTAGAGAATGAGGACTTCAAATAGAACAGACTGCCGGGTGCCCATGAACTTGAATGGAAAAAGAAGAACCGCACCTTTACTTTCACTAACCACTGCCTGGCATTCAGCATTTCTCCCCAAACCATGCTATTGTGAGGCTGGGTCCACAGACTTCCCCAGCCTGGCAGGAGGACCCACTTCTGGAGTGAAGAGACCTGGATTTAAATCTCACCCCCAGTACTTGTCCCCCATGTGAGCCTCAGTTTCCCCAAATACCCCACAGGAGGTCATAAAGCTTGTTTTTCCTGCCCACAGATCAGGTTTCTGGAAGCATTAAAGAAAAGAAAGTGATTGTTTCTTACTTCCCTATTTTTGGTGGCTTCCAGACTCTCCCCGGACACCTAGTAAACACTTAATAAATATTTGTTAACCGACTGACTGATTACAATGCATCAAGGTTTTTAAGCACTTTATAAGTGTTGCCTCACTTTATCTTCACAACAACCTCCTAAAGTAGGTGCTGCTGTCATCCCCATTTCTCTGGAGAGGAAACTGAGACTAAGTAACTTTCCCAGAATCTCCTTGCCTGGAAGTATCAATGGCGTGATTTGATTGCAGAGCTTTCTGTATTCTACCCACTGGGCCACCCAGCTACTTTATCCTGAATTCCCTTTGAGAGATAAGATCTGGGCTACAGGTAGAATCTGGCCCTGGGGCTTCCTGGAGTAGCAGCCTGCCGCCCTTCTTCACCTGGGCAAGAACACAAAGCTTCCCTTGTCATGCGGCCCCCTGCTTGCCTCTTATTTCCTTCTTATTCAGATGGAAAATTCAGAATATCATTCCATCCATTTGTTTGGTTGAATGCTTTTCCCTTTAGTGTGGGGATCCCACCCATCCTCCTTCCCTCCTCCTTCTCCTTCTCCCTTTCCCTCTCTCCCTTTCTCCCTCTCCCTCTCTCTGTCTCTCTCCCTCTCTGTCTCTCCCTCTGTTTCTCTCTCTCCCTCTCTGTCTCTCCCTCTGTTTCTCTCTCTCTCCCTCTCCCTCTCTGTCTCCCTCTCCTTCTCTCTCTCTGTCTCTCTCCTCTTTCCCTCTCTGTTTCTCTCTCTCCCTCTCCCTCTCTCTGTCTGTCTCTCTCCTCTCTCTCTCTCTGTCTCCCTCTCCTTCTCTCTCTCTCTCCCCTCTCTCTCTGTCTCTCTCCCTCTCTGTTTCTCTCTCTCCCTCTCCCTCTCTCTGTCTGTCTCTCTCCTCTCTCCGTCTCTGTCTCTGTCTCTCTCCCTCTCTGTCTCCCTCTCCTATTCCTCTTCCCTCTCCTCCTTCCTTCCTCATCTTTTCTTCCCCCTCCCTCTTTCCCCTCTATTTCTCCCCCACCATTGAGCTCCCCTCAGGCCAGGGCTTTCTGTTGGCTGAGTCCAGCCAGTAGCTGCAAGCCCTTACCTGTTTATCTTTTCCAACAGGAAATGAAATGTAAAAGAGACACAGCGGCCACCCGTGAAGAGCTGTTGAAAGCAGCGATTGATGAGGCAAAGAGGTGGTTTCTAAAGCAAATGGCTTAAGAGGAAACTAAGGGAAGGAATGGGCTGCCCTTCAGCATTCTGCAGGCATCCTCCCTGGGGGAGGCATGATGGGGAATGACTGGTTTCCTTTCTCTCATTTTCCATCCAGTAGGGTCTTGGGGCCAGCCAGAACCGGGGAATCTGGGATGTGGGCATGGGAAAGGGCAGAATACACAGCACAAACTCTTCGATCTGGGAAGGGCCTTGAGCAGAGAAACAATTAGAACCCAAAGGGAACGCAGACCTTAGGCTATACAATGTTAAAACACAAAGGGAACTTGGAACCTTGAACCTAGAACGTTGCACTGGAGAGACACCTCTAGACCAGGGCCAGCTTCCTCCGGGCTCCTCTGGCCGGCTGCCCCAGCCTCCACACCCCTCCCCAAAATAATGTTTTAATAATTAAAGGAAATGCTAAATGTTAAAAGTTAGTAAAATATATGTATGATATATGTATGATGTGTGTATGATGTATGACACATGTGTGATGTATGTATGCATTCCCATCAAGCCTCAAAACTCTGGAAACCTGTCCAGGGAACCCTTGGGCCTCGGGCAGAAAACTCTGGCTCCTGACTCTGGGAAGTGAAAGGAGCCCAAGATGGAAAGCACTCATTTGAGGAAGGAGGAGCCTGAGTGCAGGGAAGGACCAGGGCTCTGTCCTCCATGCCTCTGTCCCTGGGCATACAGTCTCCTCTAGTTAACTTGGTAGGATGGTAGGAAGAGGCAGGTGATCTAGACTGGAATTCCAGTCTTTGTACAACCTGCCAGAGGGGATTAGAAGGGATAAAGGGTCAGCTAGGTAGGTGGTGCTGGGCTAGAACACCAGCTTGGAGTCCCAAAGACTCATCTTCTTGAGTTCAAATCTGGCCTCAGATACTTCCTAGCTGTGTGACCCTGTGCAAGTCACTTAACCCTGTTGGCCTCAGTTTCCTAATCTGTCAAATGAACTGGAGAAGAACATGGCAAACCACTCCAGGGTCTTTGCCAAGAAAACCTCACATGGGGTCATAAAGAGCCTGAAACGACTGAATGACAGCAACTAGGACTGGATGAGCTCTAACAGGGTCATTGCCTAGCAGAGAGAGAGAGTTGGTCCTGAAGTCAGGAGGGAAATCAGTTCAGGTCCCATCTCTTGTACGTATTGCCTTTGAGGCGCTGGACAGAGCATTCAGCTTCCATGAAACTTAGCTTCCTCATCTGTAAAATGGGGATAAGAATCCTTGAGGTTCAAATGAGATAAAATTATAGGAAATCCTTTGGAAATGTGGAAGGGCTACAGAAATGTCGATCATCCCCGTCTCGTGGAACATGTTAACATTCCGTGTAAACATCTATTGGGGTTTGTCGTCGTCATGGCTCTCCGTGCTGTGATCCATTTTCCAGTCCTGTCTGAATAGAACCCACAGAACTGGCCCTGCTTCTGCAGCCAGAGGACTTGGCTTCCAGAATGACTCTCCCGAAGCTTCTCAGGGGAGGACCACGTCTGTCCAGACCACGCCAGGGAAGGATTCACAGGGGGAGATGCTCTGCTGGTGCATCCTCCCGGCCTGAGAGACCCCTGCTAAGCCCCAGATCTGAGTGGGGGGCTCAGGAGTCCTCAGAGAGTCCTCGTGGTGCCCTCGTGCTTTCAGCTTTCTATCTCTAGTCCGATAAAGTCTTTGTCCTAAAACGCAGGGTTCTGGCATCTGGCACGCTGCACAGTAGATAATGGGCTGAAGGAAAGAGCCCGAGCCTGGAGGCAGGAGAGAGACCCGGCCAGCATCCTGGCCTTGACCCAGCTTGGCCCGGGACCTTGTAGTGAAGGTCTCTAATGTAGAATGACGGGGCTGGACGAGCCCGTCTGTATGTGGGTCCTCTTGAAAAGAAGCCAGTATCAGGGAGAGGGATGGGGCCGGCCTCTGTTTCACCAAGGGACTCCCAGGCGGGGGAACTTCAAGAGGCCTCTTCGTAACTTCAAGTCCTAGAGTTGGGAGGGCCGCGAGAGGGGCTGAAGGAACTTGGCCAGCGTGACACAGCCAGTGCGTGTGTTTGTAGTGGAGGGGTAGGGATGGGGGGGAGAGGGGCCATGAACTTCCTAGCCTTGGCTCTAGCCGTAATAGCTCATCCTGCCTCATTATTGTTGGTGGTGGTGGTGGTGGTTCTTCCACCTCAGATGTTCTATGAGTCTATTTTAGCAATGTGGTGATAGGGGAAGGAAGGAAGGGAGAGAGGGAGAGACAGAGACAGAGAGACAGACAGAGAGAGGAAAGGAGGGAAGGAGAGAGAGAGGGAGAAGGAGAGGGAGGAAGAAAGAAAGAAAGAAAGAAGGAGAGGGAGGAAGGAAGGAAGGAAGGAAGGAAGAAAGAAAGAAAGAAAGAAAGAAAGAAAGAAAGAAAGAAAGAAAGAAAGAAAGAAAGAAAGAAAGAAAGAAAGAAAGAAAGAAAGAAAGAAAGAAAGAAGAGAAAGAAAGAAAGAGAGAAAGGAAGGAAGGAAGAAAGAAAGAAAGAAAGAAAGAAAGAAAGAAAGAAAGAAAGAAAGAAAGAAAGAAAGAAAGAAAGAAAGAAAGAAAGAAAGAAAGAAAGAAAGAAAGGAGAGAAAGAAAGAAAGAGAGAGAGAAAGAAAGAAAGAGAAAGAGAGAAAGGAAGGAAGGAAGAAAGAAAGAAAGAAAGAAAGAAAGAAAGAAAGAAAGAAAGAAAGAAAGAAAGAAAGAAAGAGAAAGAAAGAAGAGAAAGAGAGAAAGAAAAACACTTATTTAGCACACATTTAATACTAGGAACTTTGCTAAGCTTTGACAAAAAAAAGGAAAGCAATTTCTTATTAACAGCAAGCATGGGGTAAAGGGTCTCAGTTGTGCTTAGAGACCAGCTTAGGCTTCACCACTGATGCAGTACATGGCCAGGGCACTCCACGAATGCTCAGCTATGGAGGTTCCCATCAGTGGCTTTATTCATTTGCTTTTCTGGACATGTTGGTGCTGCCACCTCACTCCTGCTTTGGGATTGGAGCTCTTGACTTCAAATCCTGCCTCTATCTCTTCTTTTCTGTGTGATCTTGTGCAATTCATTTACCTAGTTGGGCCTCAGTTTCCTCATCTTTAAAATGGAGAGATTGAACAATGACATCTAAAGACCTTTCTAGTTCTAGTTCTAAGTCAATCAACAAACATCAGTGTCAAATACCAGAAATTTCCTAATCCCCAGATGCAAGGATCTCACATTCTCTGACCCTTGCTTGATCCAGTGCAGCCTCCAACCTGGCACTCTGGATTGGCAGTTGTTCTCCACATCTGCCTGACTCAGTGCCCTCTGGCCATTTCTCTTCTCTTCTGTCCCAGTTATCTCCACTGGTTCTGTGAACAGGCATCCTCCTGACATGGTTATTCCTTCAGAAAGGATTCATCCAACCCTTGTCTCCTGGCATTAATTAACTTCTTGTGGCTCTTTTACACCAAACTACCCCTCCTTGACCTCCACTCCCATAATGGTATTATTTTTCCCAAATAAGCTCCTTAAGGCCAGGACATTGGCTTTTTGTTTTCATCCCATCAGTGCTTCACATAGAGCCTGGCATCCATCCATCCATCCATCCATCCATCCATCCATCCATCCATCCATCTATCTATCTATCTATCTATCTATCTATCTATCTATCCATCCATCCATCCATCCATCCATCCATCCATCCATCCATCCATCCATCCATCCATCTATCTATCTATCTATCTATCTATCTATCTATCTATCTATCTATCTATCTATCTATCTATCTATCCATCCATCCATCCATCCATCCATCTATCTATCTATCTATCTATCTATCTATCTATCTATCTATCTATCTATCTATCTATCTATCCATCCATCCATCCATCCATCCATCCATCCATCCATCCATCTATCTATCTATCTATCTATCTATCTATCTATCTATCTATCTATCTATCTATCCATCCATCCATCCATCCATCCATCCATCCATCTATCTATCTATCTATCTATCTATCTATCTATCTATCTATCTATCTATCTATCTATCTATCTAACCATCCATCCATCCATCCATCCATCCATCCATCCATCCATCCATCTATCTATCTATCTATCTATCTATCTATCTATCCATCCATCCATCCATCCATCCATCCATCCATCCATCCATCCATCCATCCATCCATCCATCCATCCATCTATCTATCTATCTATCTATCTATCTATCTATCTATCTATCTATCCAGCCAGCCAGCCAGCCAGCCAGCCAGCCAGCCAGCCAGCCATGATTGTGCTGTTTTTGGAGCTGTGAACCTTTGATCAGAGCAGTCCCCCTTTGAGAGAATCTCAGAGTGGTGTAGGTGGGCATCGGTCAGTAAGTTTCTAAGGCTCCATCATGTGGGCAGTGGCTCATCTGAGGTGGTGCAGGCTCATTCCTTCCTCTCTACACTGGTGTTTCAGAGCATGGCACCAGCTCTCATTCTTCCAGCATGGTAACCACTTGAAACATTGAATGGCACGTCTATTTTCTTGAGAGTCCTATTTGCTTCATGGTTCAGTTGTGCCCTGTTTGGGAGCCCCAGGACAAAGAGCTCAGCCGTGGGGGGCTCTGAACAGGCATCATGTGGCCTGCAAATTCAGGCTCAGTGCCACAGATCTAATCCTTCAAGACCACATTCAATCCCTGGTGCTGGGTGAGACTGTCTAGCAGTTGGCAGCTTTGTGACAGACAAACTGTGCCACGCACATCTACCCTGTTCACTGAGAGACTGAGGCATAGAGAGTCTGATTTGGTTTTGGTCCCCCAACAGGAGGCTGAGGAAACCAGAGAGAATCCCAAGTGCCTAGCTTTGTGCCACCATCCTTTCAGACTACTCAGAGCGCATTTTAGTAGGCTGTGGCAGAACAGAACCATAGCAAGTATTTTTATTGCCTAGGCAGGCAAGCTCTGACAAATGGAAGCTGGGCAAGGTACCCCGAAGTAACAGCTTTCATTGACTAAGAGAAAGGGAGAAACAGAGACACAAAGAGAGAGGCAAGGACAGGAACAAACAGACCAAGATTCTCTCACAGTGGCAATAGGAGAGAGGGAGGAATGTTCATTTAGAATATGACAGAGGACATGGAGGAAGCCCTACTGCAACCAATTCCTGCCTACAAGGTGCTAAATACAATTTTGGAAGGACTAACAGTTGCCCCCTCCATGTCACTCCCCTGGGGCAAAGTCACAGTTGACCCTGCCCTAGTTGTAGCTCTACATCTGACTTGGAATTAGGATATTTTTGTGTCCAGGGGAGGAGTACAACCTCCATGATTTGTTCCTCTGGAGCTGGACTTTGAAGGGGTAGAGAGGGTGGATAGGGACAGCCCCATGGGAGAGCAAGATGGTTAGAGACCTCAAACCGGTTTGAGGCTGATTCTGGGAGAATTCTCTGCCTAGGATGGAGAGGGCAGTGGGACAAGATGGCAGACGAATCCTCTCCAGGTTACTCTGGGCAGTGGAAAGAGCCAGGCTGTCGAGTCAGAGGACTTGGATTCAAATCCCACCTTTCTCTCTGTGTGATTGGACAGCTCACTGATTTTCTTTCATTTTCCTCCTGTGTAAAATGAGAGTTGGATTCGGGGACCTCTGCAGTTCCTCTCTGATTCCCCAATCTGGCCATCTTGGGATTTCTTCAATGCATTCTCCTTCCTAACTGGGTCCTGTGAACACGGACTCCTTGTGGAGACTTAACGCAGTGTTGGGTTTTCCGGGATGAATGGGAGAGTCAACAGAACACTTAGGAACAACGAAGGACCAGAGTGGGGAGGCCATGGAAGGACCCTCTCTTGAGAGGAGCCTGGGGGTCTACCCTGTGGGCTCTATGGACTGCACAGACTGGGGGAGCCCTCCTGCTGCCAGCTCTGGCAAAGCGCCCTCCCCTGCCCTCTGGGATGGCCTTTGCTTGTGGTGAAGCCCACGCTGGGAAGGGGACCTCTGAGGCAAGGAGGAAGGAAGAGATGAAAAGTTGGAGGAGAAAGAGAGAAGGAAAGCGGTTCGTGGGGCCATTTTGTCTTCTAAGCGTTGATGACATCCACAGATGTTTGTTGTTGCCAAGCAAGTCCCACTGCCCTGTCTGCCCCCACCCAGCACCCTCTGCTGCTGGGGTACAGGAGGGGGATTTCCTGGAAATCTGGGCACCAGAACCTTCCCCTCTTTCACCATCGCCTCCCCCACCCCAGCCTAGGGGGGGATTCGTGTGTCCAGAGTGCCCTGTTTTAGCCTGGGAATCACGTCCTAGAGGACAGTCCTCGGCCTCAGCACTGGAGGACCTGCCTCCGGACGGGACGATGGAGCTGAGATGTGTTTGGGCTTCTGTTCTTCTCATTTCTACTCGGCTGAAGATTGATCTCCTTCCTCTCACGGAGGCTCGCTTGCTTTGCTCCCTGGGCACCGCTTTCCCTAATCCTGGCTAAGACAAGGAACATTCTTGAAGTCATAAATAATAGCCGCTGAGCCCAGAAATGCGCTCTCGACGTCCCCCGGGCTGGCTGCTGTCCCAGGAGGCCTGTTGTGCTCCCTGGAAGCCTCCCCTGAGCCGAACCTCCTGGCAAACCCCTTTCTGAACCAGAAACCAAAGGAAGCTGGGAAAGAAACGCCAGGCTGGATCACTGCCCCAGGCCAGGCCAGCCCGGGGTGGGGAAGAAGCTCGAGGCGGGGTAGAAGCTCTCTACCCTGTGCAGTGTGAAGTAGGAGGATCTGGGTTCAAGTTCTGCCTCTGCTGTTGCCCAGGAGGGTCAGCTTGATTCTATCTGGACTCTCTTGGTGGAGGGACGGGGAATCGTTCCATCTTTCATATAATGAGAGGAATAAATATCATTCCTCCTCCAGTAAGTCCAGGAAAGCCTTGTGATTTCAGCAGCACCGAGGACTCACCTGGAAAATGGCCCCCCAAGCGGAGGACTGTTGGCCTGGGCCTTGGTGCATCCTGGGATCTGGGCCCCAGAGGGCCATGACATCATCGCTTGGGGTGGGGTCATCGGTCAAGTCAGCCCTCCTTCATGAGGACCTACTGTGTGCCCAATGAGTCAAGTCAGCCCTCCTTCATGAGGACCTACTGTGTGTCGCTCCAAGCACTGCCCTGCCTGGCTGCCTTTATTCATGGAGGTGTGTAAAATCACGCCAATAGTGTTTGTTGTTATCCTACTGCGTGTAAAGTGCTTTGAAACCTCAGCATCCCGTATAAACATTAGCTTTGGGTTCTCGTGATGACCCCGAGAGGCAGGTCCATTTTACAGATAAAGAAACTGAGGCCGAGAAGTGCCCAGAGTCCCATGGCTAGGAAGCATCGAAGAAAGAATTTGAACTCAAGTGACCCAACTCCTAGTCCGGGATTCCTTAGTGCGTCTTTAAGCACTCGCCCTCTTCACGGCGGAGACAATGGAAAAAACATGGAAAGAATCATGTCTAAAGAGGGTGTACACAGGGTAAATGGGATGTAGTGTCAAAGGGACGGCATCCTCAGTGAGAAGAAGCGACACACGGAGACAGCTAGGCAGCTCCATGGATAGAGAGCCAGGTCTAGAGAAAGGAAGTCCTGGGTTCCAGTCTAGCTTCAGACACTTCCCAGCTGTGTGACCCTGGACAAGTCCCTTGACCCCCATGGCCTAGCCCTGACCACTCTTCTGCCTTGGAGCCAACACCTAGTATTGACTCCAAGACTGAAGGAAGCGTTTAGCAAGGAGAAGAAGAAGATGAGGATCAGGCTCTGGGACTGAGGAAGAATCTTGCAGACGATTTTCCCGTGACTTTGTGCTCCTTCTTCTTCCGGGTACCCTGAGAAGCCCAGAGACTTTCCGGAGGCAGCAGTCACCAGCAGCCTGTGCTGGAGCTTCTTGGAGCAAAGCCTGCAGGCTGGAGAGCTCCAGGCCTGCCAAGGACCCCTTCGGCCGGACAACAAAAACAAACAGTCCCAAAGAAAAGGATGTGAAGGAGTCTCTGCCTCCTGCCTGGGAGGAGCCTCTTGAAAAGCTCTGCTGTCTCCCTGCCACTAAGTGCTTTCGGTCTGGTCCCCCCAGCCGGGCTCCGGAGGGGCTGCTTGTGGGAAGGGCAGCCAAGGCTGGGAAGGAGCCCTTATTTTCTTTGGGTGATTCATGAGCGCGTCTGTCTCCTGCCTGGAATGTCGGGGTCTGCCGTGGGAATCCATTGTGGAGCTCCTTCTGGACCCAGAGACAAGCAGGTTAAAGAAAGCTGCTGGGAAGCCATCCTGGGGACTCGAGAACATGGTTCCTGTGTGGTGGCAGAAGCCTGAAGCAATGCCCTTGAGGGGCAGCTGGGTGGCTCAGTGGATGGAGAGCCAAGCCCAGAGACGGGAGGTCCTGGGTTCAAATCCGGCCTCAGACCCTTCCCAGCTGGGTGACCCTGGGCAAGTCACTTAACCCCTATTGCCCAGCCCTGACCGCTCTTCTGCCTTAGGACCCATACACAGTATGGACTCCAAGGCAGAAGTTAAGAGTTTACCAAAAAAAAAAGGGACCTTGAAGGCAGGGAGACTCAAGTTCAAATCCTGCTTCTGGCATAGAAGGGATGGATGAGCTCTTGCAAAACACCAGAAGGTGCTGAATTTCCCGGGGAGGCTGTTGGGATTCCCTGAGTGGCTGAAGCTCAGTGTAAGATGTTGGATCGTTGGTTTCTGGGACGTTGACCTTTGGCAGAGACCTGAGCTTCTCTACAGTTCGCTGGAACCCGGGAGTGAGGGATCGGGCTCACTCCTGGGCAGGCTTCCCCATCCTCCCTTTGCACCTTCGTGTTCCTTTCCTGGGCTCGGAGGGGATCTCAAAAGGGATCTCGAAAGCCAGCGCCTTCCCCTTGAAGAAGAAGACTTTAGCGCGAAACAGGAAAGCCCAAGCCTTCCCCTGCGCCGCTTCTGCCATCTTTGGCTGAAAGGGAAGCTCGGTGAACCTGAGCCAGTGTCGGGAACATCCAAGTTTCATTGCGTCGTCCACCTGGCTCGAGGAAATAAAGGGTCTCTGCTCTTTGGACTTCCCTTTAGATAAGTGGAGGCTCTTCTGGGGTGGGATGGAGACGTCGGCTGTGCTACGATCCTCCTCCTTCATCACATACGGCGATCTGGCTCATAGGAGGCACTCAATAAAGACCAGAGCATTGACTGTCTCCGTGGTCTTGGGCCACTGGCGTGGCCTCTCGGTGTCCGTGGCAACGTCTTGAGCCCACATGGATCTATGGCTTGTAAAGCGGAGGGCCTTTCCATGTTGGAAGACCAATCAAACATGGATGAATCGTCACTGATTGAGCCCTCCTTTGTTCCACGCACTGCTCATCCCAGAGTAGAGCCCCCTCCCCCCCAAGCTCATGGGGTATTTGGACAGGGAGGGGCTTAGGGCCATTCCATCCAGTCTCTTGGTCCTAGCGATGAGGAAGCAGAGCCTTCCCATTGGCGAAGGAGCCTCAGGGACCCACTCCAAGTCCGCCCTGGGATAACTACCAGAGCAGGAACTCTGCCTCAAAGCCCCCGCAGGTGAGGAAACTGAGGCCTGGAAAGAGAATGGGCTCATTCACTTGGAGTTGGAAGGAGCTGTAGAGTCTATCCCATCCAATTCCCTCGTTTGGATGGTGGCTCCGAGAACTCAGGCCCCCCAAAGGTCCGCTGGCTTCTGGGTGATGTTCCCAGATGCCAGGGAGCCCCTCCGGCCCCTCATGAGTTTCCCTTCTGCCATGGGGCGTTCCAACGGTCACTACACCTCAGTATACAGTACTGTATACTAGCGCACCATTCAGTATATACAAACTCGCGCATCACTACATCTGGGACCTCATTTGTTCTTGTTATAAGCCCGTGTGAGGCAGGACCCTATACTGAAGTGTACAGTGGAGTCAAGAAGACTTGAGTTCAGATCCTACCCCAGATACTTCCTAGCTGTGTGATTCTGGGCAAGGCGTTTAATCTGTTTGCCTCAGTTTCCCTTTATATAAAATGGGCATAATACCTCCCAGAGTTGTGACGAAGATGAAGACAAATAATATTTTAATGGCTCGCAAGCCTTAAAGTGCCACATAATTGCTAGCTATTGTTGCTGCAACAATGATCATGATGATACAAAATCTCCGAACTGGAAAAGACCAGAGGCGTTCTTGTCCCATCTTTCTCTGGTGAGAATTCCCCTCTACGATCTCCTCAATAAATGCTCCTCCATCATCTCCTGCTAGAAGACCTCTGGTGAACTCCTTGAGGGCAAGCACTCTGTTGTTCCCTTGGTATCTTCCTAGCAACCCACTTTGCTTCAAGGGATCTCTACTTGTAATTTCCATTTTACAGATGGAGAAACTAGAGGCAGAGACTTGCTCAAGGTCGTGGCAGAGGTGGGTCTCAAACTAGCCTTCTGAGTTCCAGCCAGGTCCCCGAGAGCTGCTCGGACCCCAAAGTCCAACAAGAGCCAGAATCATCAGAGAACCATGAACCGTGTCTCCCGGATATAGTACTTGTTAAGCAGAAAGGCAGGTTCTTAGATCATTTATCCTAAAAAATCTTTTCTGTAAGGAATGAAAAAGGTTTTAGGATGAACGGTCAGATACTCCTTCGTGCTTCCCAGAGCCATTCAGTATCTCAGAGCCTCATCGCCTTCCCCAAGCCCTCCTGATGGCTTCATCCAGCTTTTCTCCTATTTCCGTATCCATGGAGCATCCAGCTTGGTGACAGTCCGTCAATTCTCAGAAGCCAAGACTTCCCCCTCCCCCGGGGGTCTCGGGGACCACAGAGGCCAGCTAATGTCTTCTCCAAGCCTGGATGCTGGCTGGGCCAAAGCTCTGCTCCTTGGGGCTTTTTAGGTCTCCCCCTGAAATCTCTGACTGGGCATTGGAGTCATGTGTTAAAAGCCGAAGAATTATAGCTTTCGCATTCATGCACAATTAGCTCTTTCATTTTCTTTCCTTGTAAATCGCCCCCCTCCCATCCGTCCTGGGGATTCGGGCTCTGTTCACGGGGACCAGCAGGGAGCAAAGGCCGTCTATTCCCTGACATTTGTTTGCAAGTTTTCTTAGGCACACTACATTAGCAGCCCGTGTTTGCTTTCCCACTGGCAGAGAGCACGTTCCTCCATGAGAAATGGGTGTTTCGGGAAGGTCTTGTTTGTGAATGACAGGGCTGCCAATATGGGCCGATATTGGGGTGGGGGCGGGGGGGGGAGGGGAGGGCTGAGGGCCTGGGCTGCTGTTGGGATGGAGCTTTCTGAAGCTGGCTCTCTCCTCTTGGCCCTTGGCCCTTCTCCCCAAGTCCTCCCATCACACCATTGCCAGGTAGTGGCCAGCCCTGTGGCTTTCACCAGGTAACCAGCGAAGAGTCGCCTCTTCCTGGCTTCCCCAGCTATCTCTGGTTATTTGAAAGATTGATAGAACAGAGGGTCAGGGGACGTGTTTTATTGTAAGTTTCTGTTCCAAATTTCCTGACATTTTCCATAAAAAATAGGCCTTTAAAAGGCAGAAATAGGACTAATAGGAACCAGATCGTGAAGTGATTGTATGTCATAATGTCAAAAATAACTGCTTTTCCTTGACTTCATGGCATTAATCTTGAGGCACATAGCTCCGAGAAGCTGCTTAATGGACTGACTTGGGGTCCCCAGCCAGACCAGCCACTAAGCGAGGGGCCCACAAAGCGACGGCCAAGTCCCTGGATGGTTATCAGGACTCGGGTTTATAACCTGCCGGGGATATTTGTTGATGAATTCCGAATCGGTTTTCTTCAAAAATAAACTGTCAGAGAAGGGCTGGGAGTGGGGGCTGGTGGTTCCAGCATGGCCTTAGAATGTGGCGGCCAACCAGGGAGAGCCTTCATTTCCCCTCCTCAGCTTAGCAGCATCAGAAATTTCCTGAGGAACGTCCAGAAGGTTGAACGATTAGAGCCGAAAGGAAAGGCAGAACAGAAGACGAAAGTGCTTGGGGCGGGCAGAGTTGGATTGAAGGCTCCGGCTCTCTCCTTGCTCTCTCTGTGATCTTGGACAAGTCACCGAGGGTCCAAGGCCTGAGTCTCCTCACATGTAAAATGATGCAAGTCCCAGCCCCAAATCTATTAGCCTTCCAGGGCTTCTTGTCCACCACCCAACCCCCAACCCTGGGTGAGATTATTTGTTTGTCATCATCTTGGGAAAGTCTCTTTTGGGGGAAGATTCCCTCCCTTCTCGGGGACTCAGTTTCCTTGTCCGTGAGGGAGCAGGAGGTGGAGAGACTAGATCATTTCTCAGGTTCCCCGCCGTTCTGAATAATACTCTTTAGTACATTCTAGAATTCTTTTTGTTACCATTTTTTTATAGTCCTGACATAGTGTATGCTTAGTTTCATACGAGCTCTGACATTCTGCGTCCTAAGTTCTCTCCTGGCTTTATCATTCTGTCTCCGAAGGGCACTTCTAGCTCTAACATTCTAAACTCTTCCTCAGATAACATCTTACGTTTGTCATTTTCACATTCTATATTCAAAGGCATCTTCTAGGGCTAACATTCTGGTCTAAAGCCCCTTCCAGCTCCAATATTCTATATTCTAAGACCCCTTCCATCTCCAACATTCTATGTCCTAAGGTCTCTCTTAGTTCTAAAATCCTGTTGTCGGGTCTTTTCCAACTCTAACATTTTGAGTTCTAAGGCTTCTCTAAATAGAGTTCTTCAGAGTTCTAAGTTCCCTTTCAGATCTAACATTCTGGGTTCTAAGTCCCTTCCAGCTCTAATTCTTTAAGTTCTAAGTTCCATTCCAGTTCTAACATTTTGGGCTCTAAGGCTTCTCCAAATACTAATGTTCTGAGTTCTAAGTTCCCTTTCAGATCTAACATTCTGGGTTCTAAGTCCCTTCCAGCTCTAATGCTTTAAGTTCTAAGTTCCATTCCAGTTCTAACATTTTGGGCTCTAAGGCTTCTCCAAATACTAATGTTCTGAGTTCTAAGTTCCCTTTCAGATCTAACATTCTGGGTTCTAAGTCCCTTCCAGCTCTAATACTTTAAGTTCTAAGTTCCATTCCAGTTCTAACATTTTGGGCTCTAAGGCTTCTCCAAATACTAATGTTCTGAGTTCTAAGTTCCCTTTCAGATCTAACATTCTGGGTTCTAAGTCCCTTCCAGCTCTAATACTTTAAGTTCTAAGTTCCATTCCAGTTCTAACATTTTGGGCTCTAAGGCTTCTCCAAATACTAATGTTCTGAGTTCTAAGTTCCCTTTCAGATCTAACATTCTGGGTTCTAAGTCCCTTCCAGCTCTAATTCTTTAAGTTCTAAGTTCCATTCCAGTTCTAACATTTTGGGCTCTAAGGCTTCTTCAAATACTAATCTTCTGAGTTCTAAGTTCCCTTTCAGATCTAACATTCTGGGTTCTAAGTCCCTTCCAGCTCTAATGCTTTAAGTTCTAAGTTCCATTCCAGTTCTAACATTTTGGGTTCTAAGACTTCTCCAAATACTAATGTTCTGAGTTCTAAGTTCCCTTTCAGATCTAACATTCTGGGTTCTAAGTCCCTTCCAGCTCTAATGCTTTAAGTTCTAAGTTCCATTCCAGTTCTAACATTTTGGTCTCTAAGGCTTCTACAAATACTAATATTCTGAGTTCTAAGTTCCCTTTCAGATCTAACATTCTGGGTTCTAAGTCCCTTTAAGTTCTAAGTTCCATTCCAGTTCTAATATTTTGGGTTCTAAGACTTCTCCAAATACTAATCTCCTGAGTTCTAAGTTCCCTTTCAGATCTAACATTCTGGGTTCTAAGTCCCTTCCAGCTCTAATGCTTTAAGTTCTAAGTTCCATTCCAGTTCTAACATTTTGGTCTCTAAGGCTTCTCCAAATACTAATCTTCTGAGTTCTAAGTTCCCTTTCAGATCTAACATTCTGGGTTCTAAGTCCCTTCCAGCTCTAATGCTTTAAGTTCTAAGTTCCATTCCAGTTCTAACATTTTGGGCTCTAAGGCTTCTTCAAATACTAATCTTCTGAGTTATAAATTCCATTCCATTTCTAGCATTCAGGGTTCTAAGTTCCTTCTAGAACTATTCTTTAATGTTCTCTGATCTCTCTAAGCTATAAATTGCTATATTCTAAGTTCCCTTCCATTTCTAACATTCTATATATCCTAAGGTTCCTCCAAGCTCTAACATCTTAGGTTCTAAGTTTTCTTTCAGATTTAACCATCTGTGTCCTAAGAGTCCTTCTAGCTCTAACCTTCTGGATTCTCAGATCCAACCTTGTCGCTACTAAGTGGAACCCTAGCTCTAATAGTCTGAGTTCTAAGGTTCCTTCTATGTCTGACATTCTGTGTTCTAAGTGCCCTTCTAGTTAGAACATTCTGTTTATTCCAGCACTGTCGATGCTTCCATGATATGATATTAACTGTCATACCCAAAGAAAGAAACGCAGCCCTTGCTGCACATTTAGGAAGCTGAGTCCTAGAAGGTGAAGCATCATCACTCTGAGGAATAATCCATTCTGGGAATGGAGTTCCTATGGGGAAAAACAGTTTTTGTAGAGAAGTAAAATAGGTTGCCCAGAGAGGAATGTTCCTGGTCCAGGGGCTGCGGGGTTCGTCCTTTTATACTAGGGTGAGCGTGGCTGGGAGCGCAGCGAATGATCTGGGATCAGCGAGCACAGGGAGAGGGGATGCCCCAAGCCTCGCAGGCAGTCAGGCGACTGCTTCATTGGTAGGGAGCTGAGCCGGAGAGAACAGAATAGACCAATGAGCTGACGCCAGAGGAGCCCAGCAAGGGTGGTTCCCCAAGTCGGAGAAGAGTGGGAAGGGGCTGGAGGAGAAGAGAGTTTTCTTCTCCGGGGCTGTGAGATAACTGGATTCCATGCTGTGGCTCTGTTGCCCGAAGCAGGCTTGGTGTCCAGCTAGTGAGGAAATGTGTCTACACTGACTAGACTCTGAGAAAATGTATTTTTAGAAATCATTTTTATTTCATCCCAATAACAAATTTACCCACTTTGCCCTCTTCCTTCCCCTTATCAGAGTGGACAAGCAATTCTACTGGGCTTTACATGAATTATGAGAGAATATTTAAAGCATTGTAGAACCCTGAAGGTGCTCTACAACTAGCAGCCGTGGTCATCATCATCATCAGCAGCAGCAGCATTATTAGTCTGGAACTAATACCAGGCCCCAGTGTCGTGTCCCTTCGCGGTGACTTTAATAGCCCTGGCTCTTGGGGGGGTATTCTCCCCACTATTAAATGGTACAATGTGTTGTTCATGCATTTTAGTTCTGTCCGACTCTTTGTGACCCCCATTGGAGGTTTTCTTGGCAAAGATACTGGAGCGTCTTGCCCTTTCCTTCTCTATCTTATTTGATAGGTGAGGAAACTGAGTCAAAAAGGGGAAAGTGACTTGCCCAGGGTCTCCCAGCTACTAAGTGTCTGTGTCTGAATCTGGGCCTCAGGTCCTCCTGACTAGGCTCAGCCCTCTGTGCTACCTGTCCTTTGCCACCTATCCACATCTTATCCTATGTGACTCTCAAGCTCAGACCGTCCCTAAAGGCGTCCCCAGTGCCATTTAGTGTCTCAGTGCTCGGTGTGTTTCGGCCTTTGGTCTTTGTGCCCTGGCTCACTTCACTTAGCTCTTTCTCGACCATTGTAAAGCCACAGGAAGGGGGGGGCCTTGACATGTAATCTGGCCTGCTGAGGGCCCGCCGTGCTTTTCTTTATCCAGAAAATGCAATTTCTCAATGTTGAGGACTCCGAGGTCCAGCTGTGCATGCCAAAGGCCACTCAAAGCACAGTAGCATTCTGGGTAAAGAAACCCAAACAGAACCACTTCAGGACGGCCAGTTCCACGGATGCTGTGAGCCTTGGATTTCTCTTGCATTAAATGAAGAAACTGGAAGCGACATACTTTGAGGCCCCTTCGGGCTGTCAGATTCTATAGTCTACACCAGTAAGGACTGGCATTTCCAAGCCAGTTAATGCAATTCTAGAAGACCTAGACAGCTCAACGGAGTCAGTCAATCCAGGGGGAAAGCTAGGCGAGAACCAGCCCTTTATCGGTTTCAGAGAAATGAAAGACTTTGATCAGCAAATAAAGACAAATTGTGCTTCCCAGGAAACGTCATGTGATTGACTCAAGTAATCAGACGCACTCCTGGAGGCTCTCGTTGCACAGCCAGTTTGGAATCGTGCATTTTCATGACAAGCCAGTCTAGTACTAGCCAAGGGCCTGACAGGGAAACCCTGTGAGAGGAGAGAGAGCCTTATTATCTTTCTTCCCCTCTCTCTAGAGAACCTGGGAGTGACCTCAGAGGCCCCACCACTAACTGGAAGCAGTATCAGTGGCTTCTGGAGTGGCAGTGGTTGACAACAAAGGAAATTCTTGCAGATAATTATGGATAGTTACCTAAGGATGGTGACAGCTGGAGGGCGTGAGACTCCTCTTTGCAGAAAGGAATATGAGCTATGAACTCTGAAAGGCATCAGTGCTCAGAGCCCAGCATGGAGCTCTAGACTCTAAGAAGAGAGAAAATATTCCTAGAGTTAGAACTTGAAAAGCACCCCTTTGCCATATATATGGCACGCCTTTGCTACACATATGCCTCACTGACTTTGTACTTGGACTTGGCTCTTCCCAGGGTGTTGCAGGTTATGTTCATGGGATTGAGGTGCCTAGAGTATGGGAAGAATATTTTATGCCAGTTTTACCTACTTTGTCACCATAATAAATAAATGCCCTTTTCTAAAAATGAATTGAAGCAACTGGCTGATAATCAATGGGAAGCACATAGATGGGGGCTTATAAATCGCAGGATAAGAAACTCATCCTCTAAAAGTTATCTCTAGAATCCTGACAGGGAAAGTAGTGAGCTGTCCTCTGGGGATCCCAACTTATAATCCTGAGTGCCCACTTTAGGAGTGGCCCTCCCATAGCACTACATAAGAGACCTTCTAGTTCTAAGATTCTAGGTGCAAAGGTTCCTTCCCGTTCCAAAATTCTGCAACCTAAAGTATTTCTGATACTTTCTGGTCTGGGTTCTATGTTCTAACATTTTCCATTCTAAGATCCCTCCCATATTTTAACATCCCATTACAAAATCCCTCTTAGCACTAATGATTTATCTTCTAAGATCCTTTCTACTTCTGAGACTCAGAAGAGCAAGGCCCCTACTATTCCTAACATTTTATCCCCCGCGGGCCCTTCCGCTTTTCTCGTGATAAATTCTAACATTCCTTCAAGGTTTAACGTTTTTATGTTCTATGTTCTAACATTCCATGTGCGAACATTCTACGGCCCGGGGTCCCTTCCAGCTCTCACTTTTTATGAGTTTTTGATTTCTTGAAATGCACATTGTAAAAAGCTCTTGGCAATTATTTTTAAAATTAAATCACGTACAATACAATTTCAAAAATTCGCCGTGGAACGGAAGGGCAATGCCGTTCTTTCTGAAGGCCAGAATTTGCTTTCTGGAGAATAAAAAGCCCAGCCGAAATTCTAGCCTGTCGACCTTTTCCCTTTCCCACTCTTCCCAACCCCTGTGAGAAGGGGCAACAGAAGAACACCAACTCTGCTCTCCTGTGACTTTAGAGAAAGAAAAATGGCGGCACCAGCCATGTGGTCCCGGGAGAGATCCAAGCCACTCTGCCAGAATGACAAGCTTATATTTTGGAAGCCACCCGGGGATCCACTTAATGTCATGAAGCCTTCCAGGATTTATGATGACCGGCCAGTCAGCTGCTCCACGGAGGCAGGACTGAGAAGTGAAAATACACAGATTTCTCCTCTGACGGAGTGGGACGCCGGCCCCCGGCTTCTTCCTCGTCTTCTTTGCGCGGTCCCCTGACCCAGGCATCGCGAGCCGTGACCGTTCCCGTTCTCCCATGCAGAAGTTGGCTATTAGGGACGTGTAATTTTTAAATATGACTCGGCGTCCGTCTCCCTCCCGCTCCTGCGATGACTGATGATGTGTTCTGTTTGTTCTGGCAGGGGGCCACGAGCAGAAATGTATTTCAGGCTTGACTTTCCAGATCCTATCTCCAGCCATTTAGAAGTTCCTTACAGGGCACCCCTCTGCCTGCACTCGACTTAAGGGTCTGTCAGCATTTCTCCATGCCTTTAGAGCTCAGCCATGAAAAGAATAATAATGATAATAAAATAAGAGCCACCTTTGCTAGGATGAGGCACCATTCCCCGCAGTCTAGGTCTAGGACAACAATGGCTTCACAATGTTGAATAAAGGACCATGGGCTTGGGTGACAGACCTGGGTTCAAAGATTCAGTTCTGCCCCATTGGCAAGTTCTTCCCAATGCTGACCTTCCCACTTTTGTTTATCTTACCCATTGCGCTGCTCTTTACACTACAGAATTGCCTCCTTTGCTATTCCTCGCCCGCATTGCTGAATCTCCGACCTCCAAGTTTTTGCATTGGATGTTTCCTCATGTTTAGAAACATTGCTGAATCTCCCACCTCCAAGCTTTTGCATTGGATGTTTCCTCATGTCTAGAAACATTGCTGAATCTCCCACCTCCAAGCTTTTGCATTGGATGTTTCCTCGTGTCTAGAAACATTGCTGAATCTCCCACCTCCAAGCTTTTGCATTGGATGTTTCCTCATGTCTAGAATGTTCTCCCTTCTTATCTCTGACTCCTACAGTCTCTGCCTTCTCTCAAAACTCCAGTCAAAGCCCACCTTTTACAGGCTCTTCCCAATATGTCCCAGTGCCTTCCCCTCAAAGATTTCCTTCCATCTCCTCTGTATTTATCTAATATATGGCTGTTTGGGTCCGTTTTATCTCCCCTATTTGCACATAAGCTCCAGCAATGTCTAGACTAGGGCCTGACAGAGTGAGCTCTTAATACAGGCTCATGGATAAATTATTAGAGGTTTGTGGTATAGGAAAGGCAGTAGGATGGAGTGGACAGACTCCTGAAAGATGTGAGTTCAAATCCTACTCAAATGATTCTTTATATGACCCTTAACTTTGAGAATCTCTAGAGCTAAATTCACTATTATGGCTTTGAGCTGAAAAGGATCTTGGAAATCAGCCAGACCAGTGGTGTCAAAACTCAAATAGAAATGGGGCCACTGGGGAGGGCATCTGGATAGCTCAGTAGATTGAGAGCCAGGCCTAGTGGCAGAAGGTCCTGGGTTCAAATCTGGTCTCACACTTCCTAGCTGTGTGACCCTGGGCAAGTCACTTCACCCCCTTTTGCCTAGCCCTGACCACTCTTCGGCCTTGGAACCAATACACGGTATTGATTCTAAGACAGAAGTAAGGGTTAAAAAAATGGGGCCACTCATCTATAAGAATCCCTTCCAAGTTGCATATTGACTTAGTTTAAAAACATAATGTTAGCTACTTTTAAAAAAATCATCTAGTTTGTCAAATATTTCCCAATTACACTTTCATTTGATTCTTATAGCACTTAGGAGGCCCCAGGCCATGTTGCTTTTTTTTAGCACTTCTGGTCTACTCTAACACCCTCATTTTACAGATAAGGAAACTGATGCCTGCACAATTTCACTGCAAAATGGTCTTAGATGGGGCCAAAAAGGATTCATGTGAGGGAGGCTGTTTCAGCTCAAAAGACACGCATTAAATTCTTCCCTGATACTCCAATAAGAGCTGGGGATACAAAGACAAAATACAACATCATTCTGACCCTCGAGGAGCTCCCAGTTTACTCATTTGAGTCAATGTATGTAAAGATGTAAGAAAACTTTGCATACTAAGGAAATACAACCATGTCCATGTCCAAGGGGTGGGAGTGGATCTTGGCAATGGAGAGGGGAGGTAGTAGGTAGAAGGTGGCTTCATGGCTGTTTCTCTCTCTCTCTCTCTCTCTCTTTTTAAACCTTTATCTTCCATCTTAGAATCAACGTTGTGTATTGGTTCTAAGGCAGAAGAGTTAGGCAATTGGGGTTAAATGACTGGCCCAGGGCCACACAACTAGGAAGAGTCTGAGGCAGATTTGAACCCAGGACTTCCCATCTCCAGATCTGTCAGTCTATCCACTGAACCACCTAGCTGCCCCCCATAGCTGACTCTTGAAGGAAGCTGGAGAGCACAAGAGTTGGGAATGAGACGGGAGAGCATCCCAAGCATTGAGGACATGGCGCCACCTCAAAGGGATGAAGGCAAGAGATGAAATACTGAGTTGGAGGAACGGTAAGGAAGTCATTTGGCCCAGAACCTAGAATGCAAAAGGAGCCATCATGTGAAATCTGCCTGGGAAGCAGATTGGATCAAACAGTGGAGTTATTCATTTTTAACTACAGATTTTTGCCTCTGACCAATGGCCTAGACTCGTGTGCAGGTCACATCATTAATATAATCAAACCCACCGGAACATCTCAAAGCAGGGGGTCTCCACTCCCAGAAGTCCTGCCTTGGTGTTATTCGTTGAAGTGACTGAGATGCAGCTTTAGGATTTCAGAGTCTAGAAGGATGCTCCAAAGCCACTCAGTCCCAGCCATGCCCCTACAAAGATGCCCTCTGGGATACACTAGACAATTCAGCATCCCGTCTTTATTTGGAGGTCTTTGCCGAGTCTAAGTTGGCTGAGAGGCAGACGGCCAGGAAAAGTGTTAAGATGACCTGGGTTCAATTCCCGCCTCTGAAACACACTTGCTTTGTGATCCAGGACAAATTCCATACCCTCTCAATGCCCCAGCTACACTATCCTAGAAAGTAGAGCTACGATAGAGGGCATTTCTTCACCCAGGAAGAAGTTCTTTATACCGATGGCATACAAGGCTCTGTCTCCAGCCCATGAAGTTTTTCATTTACTTTCTCTCACACGTGTTGATTTCTCCACTAGAAAGTAAGTTCATTAAGCTTGTGCCATTCAGACATATTTGTGTCTGTCCATTTTGTGAGACTCTTTTCCGTGGCCTCCCATCAATTGATCATAATAGGTGAAAGCCTTCCTCAAATTCTAAGGAAAAAGTAGACCTTTCTACCAGTTAGAGCTCTCCAAAATGGGCTACCACCGAAGGTTACGGGGACGTATTCAAGCCATGATTCGATGATGAGGAAAGGTTGAAGGTCATTAGATTTCGTGGTGATCATCTTAACCAACTCATTCATTTTCTAGATGAGGAAATCCAAGTTTGGTAGAGAAGTCTCATTGGGATCCTGGGTGCCCTCCAAGAGTCTTTCCAGTGTAGACACCATGCATGATTCCAGGAAGATCACTACTGACTCTGGGGTCTCCTCATCCTCGTAAGGAGTCTGCCAAGTCCCATGGAGCAAAGGGGCAGCCTGAAGGCTTTTGCCCATTTCCACAGGCGAGGGATTAAAACCATTATGTCAGATGGGGCTCTGTGGTTATTCAGAAGTCCCATGCCATTAGTATGATTTTTATTGAATGCAGCTCATGGCCCAGGCTCAAGAATGTGCAAGCTGACTTAGATTACGCTCAGCATTGACTTCATTAAGATAAAAATATTTCCTGAGATAGTAAGTCAGAAGTATTTACGGTGAAGGGGGCAGAAAGCGAATTCAGGTTGATGGTGTGAACAGAATGTTCTTTCTGAGTTAAAGGGGATGACCTAACTACATCTGGCAGGGTTCATTTCTGTTTAGCTAAGCATTTTATTTCATGGTGGGAGCCACCTCCTTTTCTGAAAAGGATCCATCCTTGTCAGGACACCAGGGGCTTGGCATGTGCCTCTTTGGATACCTGTGCTAGAGCTCTGAGCGCTACTTGGGACTGGTTCCTCGCCAGGCTCGCCAAGTTGGCAGGATCGGGTAGAAGGAGGAAGCAGGACAAGTGTTATCCTTTACCTCCTTCATATTTCAGCCTCTATGCTTGTCATAAGAGGAATGGCTGTTGGCCCCCACCTGCCTCCCAGGGGAAAGGAAGGGAGAGCTCTTTGGAAATCAAGTCATAAACATTGGGAGGAATTTGAACATGAAAAACACCACCAAAATGCTTTGTAATCCACAGAGCATCTCCGAAGTTATGTGACCATAAATCCCCGTGGCCCCTGGTGTATTCAATGGGCAGATTATCCCTCCTAAATTATGGCCCCCAGAATTGAACCTCGAGATCCAGATGTGGTTCACCCAAGGCAAAGGATAATGGTGCTATCCCTGGCCATTGGCTTTTGGTGCCTTAGCTGACTCTCCACTCAGTAGGAATGAGAATGATGGCAGATGGGAATGGCAGAGGCAAACTGAGGCTTGTTGTGGGGATAATCTGCCCAACAATTAGAGTGATCTAAATGTGGAATGATCCCTTCTGGAAGCAGGAGCTCCTCCTCCTTGAAAACCTTCCTACAGCACCTGGAAGGATCCAGGATATTGCAGAGGAGCCTGAGTATGGCTTAGGGGAGGGAGCCATTAATGGCCCTTCCAACTCTGAGATTTGGTGGATCTGTGTGCCACCATGATGGAGTGGGACCCATCCCCCCCATCAGCCCTCTCTCCTAGGGTTGTCGTGAGGACTAAACAAGATGATGCACAGTACAAGTGCTCTATAAATATTAACTGTTAGCTATTATTAGGATGACCTTGGACAAGCCATTTCACCTCTGCCCATCTCAGTTTCCTCATCTCTAAAATGGGGATAATAACAACACCCAACTCCTCAAGGTGGATGAAATATTTGTCAGGCACTCTGCAAATCTGAAGGCACTCTAGCAGGCTGGCTCGCTGTTCTTTAGCTCCATCTAAGGAAACATTAGTTGTTTCTGACAGTGACACAGGCTGCCTGGGCATGGGATGAGCTCTCCATCCCTGGAGTTTTTCTCAGGAATGGCATAGGGCAAATGATTCAGCCTAGGTCTGGCCTCAGATTCCTCTTGTCTCTGAACCTCCTCCATCCTGTGATCTGTATGTTACAACAAAGGGGAATCCTGTGTCCTTTGGCCTCTGCTAGGCTACATTCACCTGGAGCCCAGGCAGGGGCTTGTGGGCCCTAACAACAGAGCAGCCACAGGTCACAAATTGGAGCATTTTCCTTATTGGATGAAAAGTTGAAGCTTCTTCTCCCCCCACCCCCCCAGGAAGCTCCCCTTCCCCTTGGGTTACTCTTCTCAGGAGGTTCATTTGTTCTTTCTGGGCCTCCTCCCAGCTACCTACTGCATTGATTCTGAAACGCCTTTGTGGCTTTGCCATTGTCTTGGGTTCATTCTAGCATCTAGTGATCTCCTGAGCACGCTGAGTGTTCTCTTCTCCTGACTTTGGCCCAGAGTTTTAACCCTTGGAGTCTGACTTTCCTCCTCTATAAAATGAAGGGGTTGGCATGGGGCACCTCCAAGGTCACGCATGGGCTCCTAAAATGACAGAGGTAAGAGCTCCCTGCACCTTGGTCCAGGCGGTGAGGAGGCGGGGATACTTCTAGAGCAAATGGACCACAAACAAGGCCAAGACAAACATCACAGGGGCCATCCAGGGACAGGAGAAGCAGGGAAAGCTCCGAGATGTCTCCAATTCTCCTCTGTAACTCCCGGCACTTAAGCCAGTTATCTTAGACAGGGCCATGATAGCAACAAATAAAAATCACTGTCTTTGGAGGGAGAAGATCCAAGTTCAAATCCTGCTTCTGATGCTTACACTTGATGTTATCTCATACAAGGCATGTAACATCCCTGGAAAATGAAGTGTTGAACTGGATGCCTCTGAGGTCCATTCTGCCTCCCAACCTATGAACTGATGATCCCAAGTATAAACTTCTTGAGGGCAAGAACCTTCTCACTGTTGTCTTTGTGCCCTGGCACAAAGTAGGGGCTTCTATATAAGTTGATGAGTTTGGGGCTGTGACCCCAATGAAGACAATTCAAGGCCTTGATGCAGTGTCTTTACTCTGGGAATTAGATGTTTCCTAGTAATTGCTCATAGATCAGTCTGAATACTAAGATCATAACAGAAAATAATATTCATAGAAGCCTTGATTTCAGAACCCGGCCCAGTTTGCACGCCAAAATATATTGCTATCACTCTAACCATTAATATTGTTCACAAGTACTAACAAAAGAGCCAAGAGACGATCTTCACATCTACCCTTCTGGGTTCATAGACTTCTAGATCACAAAGTCCAATCTGCCCATTTTGCAGATTAGAAAATTGAGGGATAGAATTGGGCTTTGCCTAAATCCATACAGGTGGTAAAAAATAAGAATCTGCACTTGAATCTAAGTCCTCTGGCCATAGAGCCAGCATTCTTTATGCTGTCTTTCTCCTTCCTTCGTTCCTTCGTTCCTTCCTTCCTTCTTTCCTTTCTTCCTTCCTTCCTTCCTTCCTTCCTTCCTTCCTTCCTTCCTTCCTTCCTTCCTCCCTCCCTCCCTCCCTCCCTCCCTCCCTCCCTCCCTCCCTCCCTCCCTTCCTTCCTTCCTTCCTTCCTTCCTTCCTTCCTTCCTTCCTTCCTTCCTTCCTTCCTTCCTTCCTTCCTTCCTTCCTCCTTCCTTCCTTCCTTCCTTCCTTCCTTCCTTCCTTCCTTCCTCCTTCCTTCCTTCCTTCCTTCCTTCCTTCCTTCCTTCCTTCCTTCCTTCCTTCCTTCCTTCCTTCCTTCCTTCCTTCCTTCCTTCCTTCCTTCCTTCCTTCCTTCCTTCCTTCCTTCCTTCCTTCCTTCCTTCCTTCCTTCCTTCCTTCCTTCCCATGGAAGGGAGCACCCCTGAGAGGACTAGAATGGAAATCAAGTCGCATCAAACCAACAAGCATTTCCTAGTTACCTGCTATGTGCCAGGCACTAGGTTAAGGCCAGAGTTCCTCTGACTGTACACTTTGACTTTCAACTCATACTTCCTTTTCCTACCTCATGTGGTTGTTGCAATGATCAGATGAGATAATGCATATGAAAATATTTAAGTGCTTATCAGTTCATTTGATGTGCATTTATTAAATCCCTGTGATGTTCTGGGTCCTGGGGTACAATAACAACAATGAAGAGGAAGAGCTTTCAGGACAGGTGGGACAGCTTTAGCAAAGACACTGAGGTTGGAGATGCCATTCCGTGTACAAAGACCAGTGATTAGGCCAGTCAAACTGTAACATTGAATGGATCAGGGGTGTTATGCCTGGATAGGTAGTTTTAGCCGGATTTTTCTGAGCCTTGAATTCTAGCTAGAGGGAGACTGAAAGGGAAGAAGGAGCCACTTTTGCTTCTTGAGCAGAGGAGTCACATAGTACATGCAACCAGTGCTTATAGAATCGACTCCCAAGAACGCACTTAAAAGAATGGGAGAATTTCTTCAAGCTTGATATTGGGCTTTACAGTGCTCTTGTTCCCCCAAACACTCAATAATGGGCTCTTCTCACCCACTCTCTTCTTCTGTCTCTGTACAATCTTTGCAGATTCCTTCTTGACCTTGGATGAGCCCATGAACAACATCACCACGTCTTTGGGCCAGACAGCTGAGCTGCACTGCAAAGTCTCTGGAAACCCTCCCCCAACCATCCGCTGGTTTAAAAACGATGCCCCCGTGGTCCAGGAGCCCCGGAGGATTTCCTTTCGAGCCACCAACTATGGGTCTCGGTTGCGGATAAGGAACCTGGATACTACAGACACCGGTTACTTCCAGTGTGTTGCGAGCAATGGCAAAAAAGTGGTGTCCACCACTGGAGTCCTCTTCGTCAAGTTTGGTAAGAGGCCCTCTTTTATGTCTGGTTCTTGAATACCCAGCTGCCATCGAGCAATGGGCATTTATTAAATACCTCCTGGATGCCCGCCATGTTGTTTTCCAGGAGCATAGAAACAAGAGTAGGACAGACCCTCCCATTGAGGAGCTTACAGACTCAACAGGGAAGACAACCTGTACCCATACAAATGTGTATATGCATATATATGTTTGTATTCACACACACATGTATGTATGTAGGTATAGAACACATAGGTTATTTCATAGAGAGGGATTAGCAATTGGGAATCAATCAGTCAATAAACACATATGAAGTATCTTCTCTGTGCTGGGCACTCTGTTGAGCTCTGGGGATGCAAAGGACAGTCCTTGCCCTCAAGAAACTTATCATCTAATGGGAGAGACAACATGAACATAAATAGATACAGGATAGAAACAGAGGGAAGATGGGAGTTCAGAGGGTTATCAGAAATGGTTTACTAGAGACGTCGTGCTTTAGCTGCCTCCTAAAGACAACAAGGTCAATTCTTTACACAAAAGAGCTTGATGAATGAATGAATGAATGAATGAATGAACGAATGAATGAAGAAATGACTGAAAAGTATTTAAGGGCTTGATCTTTGTCAGGCACTGTCTGGGGATACAGGCTCTGTCCTCAGGGCTCTTACATTTGGACAGGGAAAGATGGCACACGTAAGGGAATAGTGGCCAAAGAAGGGTGTTTTGGTCAGGGATGATGATTGGAATCATAAGGCAACTGACTGATATAGCTTTTCCTCTAATGGTAACACAATGTCCGGCACATATTAAAATGTTATATAAATGCTAGCTATTATTATTATTATCATCATTAAGATAATTATAAGAGGCAGCCAAGTGGCTCGATGGATTGAAAGTCAGGCCTAGAGACAGGAAGTCTTAGTTTAAATCAGGCCTTGGACACTTTCTAATTGTGTGACCCTGGACAAGTCACGTAACCCCCATTACCTAGCCCTTACTGCTCTTCTGCCTTGGAACCAATACTTAGCATTTTTTCTAAGATGGAAAGTAAGAGGTTAAGAATATAATAATGGGAGCTCCCTCTCCCCTACCACACACATAACAAATCATCAAAATTGGACCTGGGGGTATTGATCGATAAATATGATATTTTCCAAGAATCAGCAGATTTGGTGAATTGACTCTAAACTTGGTAGAGGCCTGTAGTTGGGCTCTGACTGGAATAGGCCCCCGGGGAAGTATTCCCAATGGGCCACATCTGCTTGTCCAATGCTTCATGTATTGGCATTTCCTGTGACATTCATCAGAGCTGAGCTGTAGCTGTGGAATCAGTGTTTTCACTTCTTGGTGCTTTGGATCCTGGAGTGGGAGTAGTGCTAAATCTTGGGGCAATGAATAGTTCTCAAGGGCAGTTATGGCCTTGGATCGGTAATGGCTTGACCATGCCTTCCTATTGGGCATCCTTGACTAACTCAAGCTAACTCTGTTTCTTTCCTTCTTTTTTGTCTTTATTTCCAGGTCCCCCACCCACAGCAAGCCCTGGATCATCGTAAGTAGTTTGTTACTTCCCATGTGATTGCCTTCTTTAGTGTGTTGGTCATTCTGGACTGGTGCTTGTTATCTAGGGTTCAAGGATGAAGGCCAACGTGCCTTCCTTCTGGCTCTTATTTCAGCCGGATGGGAATTCTGTCTTTTGTGGGTGATGCCTGCCCTGATGGGAAACCGCCACTGCCAACAGATGGCCATCTGTCTTTGTCTCAAGAGTCTCTGGGATGGGGCATGGGAAATCTTGAAGCCCAAAGCAATTGCAGTTTGATCATTGAAAATGTTGTCTCTTGGAGGAGGAGGAGGAGGAGGGCTAGTGAGCCAGGCTGAGGGGCTGGCATCTCTCTGAAGACTCAGGGTCCCAGCTTTGAACTGAGAGCAGACACTCTGCTACAGGGGAGCCATTCTAGAAGGTTCTGGCAGTTCTGGTTTTGCCATCGTCTTCCGTGGCACTGAGGGTCAAAGGGCAGAATTTCCATCCATCTTCATCACCATCTCCTTTATGACCAATTCATTCCATGGAAGGGTTGTTGGAAAGATCAAATGCGATGACATATGGAAGGTGTTTTGTGTTTACAAAAGTTAAATGGCCACTTAATGCTAGAGGAGGGGGAGGATGCCTGGATGCAGGAAGCCCTAGCAGAAAAGGACTGTGCAGGAGGCGACTGACCTGGGCACAGCTCTGAGAGAACTCTTTGTTTCTCTTCAGGCTGCCCTTCCGTTTTCTCTGGCATGTAGATAGCTATCGGCCAGCCCAGTGACCTCTCTGGAGACCCAGCTTCTTCATCTCAGTTTTCATTGTTCGTGGACTTGTCTTTCATTTGCTCTGGCCTGAATGTTGGTTTTTCTATCAGAATGACTGGGCAATAACGGACTCCTCCAACAGTGCCTTCTCCTGGGGGGCACAGATGGGTTTTAGAACCTCGTCCTCAGGTGGGCAGCTACCCAGATTCACTTGGGGTTCTGTTCCTTCACCATCCACTGGCCTGAGTATCTTGACCAGCCCTAGCCTGCTTTTAAAAACCTTTCTGACCGTATCCCATCACAAAAAGACCACCAGGCTTCCACCAGGAAGTGGCTGCAGCCTGGGAACCTAAGAGATAAGATCTGTATTCCCCAGATCAGGGACCTAAGGCAGAAAAGTCATCCTCATAACACAGAGGAATGATAGGGCTGACCAATGGTCAGCTTTCCTTGGAAGCTTCCTGTTGACTTGAATTACCTACTCTGTCAAGTCTATAGAGAAAATGGGGAAAAAACAAGGTCAAGAACAACCAGCAGAGGTTCAAACCTGTAAACCTTAAAATTTGTTAGACTTATAAATGTTGGAAATTTCCCCATTGGGAAATTTCATACTTGGAAAAAATTTCCTACTAATAGTAAGAACTCTATTGGAATGTGAAACTCCTTGGCATGGAAGGATCCTTCTCCTCCCTACTTAAGACTACGTTAGGACAGAAACCTTTTGCTAAACAATGGAAAGGGCTTTGACCTATGCTTAAGCATAGAACAGGAAGTTCTTTGAGTCATGATTGATTTTAGAATTGATACAATAGAGATACTTGGAATGACAGAACCAGGTCTTGGAAACTACAATCTCCACCCTACTCAGAGTAACAGGATTTAGGAAGGGCTGCAGCAAAGATCAAGATTTAATTATTTGAGAATATGACCTTCAATAGACATGTGCAAAGGGGACAGACCTCTGGGCGGTCCTGGGTTAAGCTAGAGCCACCATTGGCACAGGGGAGACATCGACAGTGATTGGTAGATGTGAGAACTGAGGGGAGGGAACTTAGATGGTTTCCTTAAAAAGATAGCGGAGTCTGAGGACAGAAGGGAGGAGGTTTTGCTCTGAGGAGGTTGCTCTGAAGGAGGTGAGAGGAGAGAGGTCCTGGAGGGAGAGCTTCTGGAGAGGTCTTGAAGGAGGCTGTGGAAGAAGAACTCAGGAGGAGTCAGGAGGAGAATTCTCTGGAAACATTTCTTGAAAGGAGGCTCTCTTGAAGGTGGAGCCTGAGGTTGGCATGAGAAGCCTTACCTAGAGAGATCTTGGGTGAGTGATAAAACCAACTGACTGATTTATCTCTTAGGACTGAGGTCTAGGCCTTATTGGCTTGAGGCCCTCCATTCTTATTCCTTTCTTACTTTCTCTCTTTTTCTATTGATTAATCAGTGTATTATAAATTAAATTTCTCTATAAAACCCAGTTGGCTTGGGCATTTTCATAAATTGGGAATATATTCCCTGGCGACCATCTTATATTTATATAAACCCAAGACACAGTAGAAAACATATTTCAGCGGTCATAATTGTTATATATATTTCCATTGCTCCCAAATATTTTAATTATCACAGTTTATGGCTCCCACTCTCCTATCTACAACAATTTAAAGCTCAAAACTATTTTAAATCTAACAAACCCCTATTTGGATTTGGGAGGGATCTGCAGGAAGGATGCTTTTTTGGAGGGTGTGACCACAATGTCCAGATGGGCAGGAAGGATTGTTGAAAAGGTCCCCCCATTACCCATCCACCTCTGCTGCTGGTTGTATTCTGGAGGAGCTTCGAGGGCTCTGGGGTGCCATTAAAGAGGCTCTCTCCTCTTCTTTCTGTGTAAACTTGGTACTCATGACTGAGTCTTGCCTGTAGAAATTCTGAACTCCTATTCTATTTAAGGAGGAACCATCCAGCATCAAGGTCTTGACCCAGAAGAATTTGCTCATCAGACTCTCAATTGAAGGCAAATCAGGGTCAAAAAATTAAAGGCTAAAAAAAAAATTAAAGGCTACGAAAGGCTTATTTTCCTTTAAGTCAGTGTCTCCAAGACCCCTTTTGGGCATCTACTAGGTCAAAACTATTTCCATAATAATAGGAAGACATTTCAATTTAAAAAATGGTCCATACAGATAGATTTAACCCAAAGAAACCAAAGCTCTTTAGGAGGAGTCCTCTACAGTTGTTAAGAGCATAGAAGGGTCTTAAGATCACAGAGCGTGAGAACCCCTGTTTAGTATCTTCTCTGGCTTCCATTGTCATCTGGGTAGAAGCTTGATAGTAACATCTTAAATTCATCTTTATGGCTTATACTCCCTGGAAATAACATTTACGTAACCCAAATGCCACTGTCGGGGGGCCTTGTCTAGCTCGCATCTTGGGAAGGATTCCAACTCACAAAGTCACATTTTGACTTTCAAGTCCTTTGCTGATATCCTGAACAGAACTCATTAAAAACAATCAAATTCCCATTCCATTCCATTCAACAAATATATATATATATATATATATATATATATATTTACATATATGCCTACTGTATGCATGGCTTTCTGTATCAAGATGGCGGCCCTGGTTGGGGGACCTTTGGACCAGCTCCAGCTTTGAATCAAGCTCTGCAACACTGCGTCCATTTCCTGAGCCAGGCCTTCGAGTTCCAATGGGAGATCTTTTAATACCATTCTGTATGTTCCCAGAGGCCCAGAGGAATGCCATTAATAAAACATGTAAGGAGTAAAAAATCAACACTGGCCCTTGGCCAAGACCTTCCGATACTTCATCAGCCAGTTAATTGTAGCAGTGGAAGGGGCCTTGCAGTCACCCCCTACTAATTGCATTTCTCCTTGCATGGGGAGAAAATGCTGATTGGCCTTAAGACAGATCAGAAGTTGGATCACCTTGCCGCCCACCCGGTCCTTAAAGCTAATTGCCTTTTTTTACTGCTCCAAGGATTGGTTGATAAGCGAAATCCTTTTGATGTTTTAATTTAAACAAAGATTAAAACTTTTTAAAAAAATCCTTCATGTTTAAAATGCCTTCCCACCCGGGTCCAATATTTGCTCCTGTTAATCCTTGTTTCAATGGCTGCTGATAATCTGGATCCCAGGATGGATTTCTGTGGTTAAGTCTATAAATCCATGAGCTCCTAGACTTGGCATTAGGCCAAGGGCTGGTGACTCCCTCCATGGCATGCCATGTTCATTTTGGAGTCTTCTCATCCCTGGAATTCTCTGGAATAGATCCATAGGTCATTTTTCCCTTGAAGTCTCCTGCCCTTCTGCTGCCAGTACGCTTTGGGGAAGTCAGTCAGAGTCAGGCAGTCAGGTCATCCATAAGGCACAAGTAGGTGATGTAGAGGATAGAGTGCCAGACTTGCAGTCAGGAAGACTTGAGTTCAAATCCATTCTCAGAATGTGTGACCCTGGGCAAGTCCTTTGAATGCTCTCAGCCTCCGTTTCTTCACCTGTAAAATGGAGATAATAACCTCTCTGGGTGGACATAAAGCTCAATAAAATAAAAGCACTTTGGAAATCTTAGAAGCCCCATGTAGATGTTAGTATTATTAGCCATAAATATAGAGCCCTTATTTGTAATGATGGACCAAACCCTGGGCCAGGCACTGGAGAGACAGACACAAATGGAGAGCCATCTCTGCCCTCAGGAACTTAGCATCCTATTGGAGGAAACCTAGTTCTCTAGAGAAGTGTATAACCAGTATATGTACAGACAATAGAAGGTCTTTCCTGCAGGGGAAGAGCCGGTGGAGGAGGCCAGTCTCCAGACTCATGGGGGAGATGGACCTGAACTTAGGAAGAAGTTGGAATTCTAAAAGATGGCATTAAGGAGGGAGCTGATCAGAGATTTTCGGTATCCCTTTGCCCTAACCAACAGGCAGCACTTCCTCCTCTTGAACAGAACCAGCAGTTCATCAGTCCTCCTCCACCTCCTCTGTATGCCTTTGGCACTCTTTGCTCTATCAAAGTTAAAGCGTCCAGCCTTCGACAAGTCCTCGCCCCCTTCCCCTACCTTATCTAGGTCCCAGACTGAACAAAAGCGAAGAAATGTAGCTGGGCTTGGACTAAGCCCTGGAAAGGATGTCTTTTCCCCCCTCTTCAATTCATGATAAACTCAAGAATCACTTTCAACACTTTGTGCTCTGGGGACAGCCAGGGCTGGTGGGGCTTCATGGGAGCTCCAGCCCTTCTCCGAGGGAGCCTCAGAACCAGCAGCTGTGGAGAGTGGGAGGATCAGGAGGGAATGCGGAAAGATAAGATAAGGAGGGTTTCCCAGTCCCGCTTGGGTTTGGGTCGGGGGATCTTGAGAGTGGAAGAGCCAAATTCTCCGGTTCCCAGCCACCTCTTCCACTCAACAAATCTCACATTCTGCATGGAGTACTGAAAGCTTTCAGGGAGGATTCTAGTGGGTTTTTCTTTACACTGTGTTTATTATGTGTGCATGGCACCCAGAGAGAGACAGAATGAAGCAGGAAGTCAGGGAGACAGACACAGAGAGAGATAGAAGGAGGAAGGAAGAGAGGGAGAGACACAGACAGATAGAAGGAGGGAGGGACATAGGTAGAAACAGAAATAGGAGGGAGAAAAGGGAGCGGAGAGGCAGAATACAGAATGGAGAAATGGAAGGAGGGAAGAAGAGAGGGAGAGAGACAGATGCGGAGATAAAAGAAAGGAGAAAGAGAAGAGAGAAATACAGAGACAAGACAGATAGAAGGAGGGAGGGACACAGGTAGAAATGGAAATAGGAGGGAGAAAAGGGAGCAGAGAGGCAGAATGCAGAAGGGAGAAATGGAAGGAGGGAACAGGGAGAGAGACAGATGCAGAAATAAAAGAAAGGAGGAAGAGAAGAAGAGAGAAATACAGAGAGACAAGACAGATAGAAAGAGGGTAGGTAGAAATGGAAATAGGAGGGAGAAAAAGGAGTGGAGAGGCAGAATACAGAAGGGAGAAATGGAAGAAGGGAAGAAGAGAGGGAGAGAGATGGATACAGAGATAAAAGAAAGGAGAAAGAGAAGAAGAGAGAAATACAGAGACAAGACAGATAGAAGGAGGGAGGGAGACAGGTAGAAATGGAAATGGGGGGAGAAAAGGGAGTGGAGAGGCAGAATACAAAATGGAGAAAGGAAGGAGGGAAGGGGGAGAGAGACTGATGCAAAGATAAACGAAAGGAGGAAGAGAAGAAAAGGGATAGAAATAAGGAAAGACAAGACAGATAGAAGGAGGGAGGCAGAGGGAGAAGAAAGGAGGAATGAGGGAAGTAGCCAGGGAGGGAGGAAAGATGAGAGACAGCAGAGAGAAGGAAAGGCAGAGAAGGGACAAGGGCCTGGAGAGTGTCCAAAGGAGAGCAACCAGTATGGTAAAGTGTCTTCAGCTCATGTCATAGGAGGATTTGGTGAAAAACTAGGACCGGCTCTCCTGGAGAAGAGAGTTTGGCAAGTGTGGGGAACATTTTAACCATTTTCAAGGATTTAAAAGAACTGTCACCCTGGGGACAGACTTGCCCTGTTCTCCTGGGTGTCAAGATTAAAATGGGGAGCAGCGTTTAATTTTCCCTTTTTGCTCAGTCGATTTTTAATAAATAGCATAAAAATAATTCCTGGAGTATTGAATATTAGTTTTCACCTTTACGTTGGCAACAGAGGGCAGAAGTGGGAATAGTGGGCAGAAGTTGTAAAGAAACAAATCCAATCCTGACAAAGGACGGCTCTGATGCCTGGATGCCCCTCTGTTGGGGTATCGCAGGTCGTGCCTCCATCTATGGCTTGACCCGCCGTCTGAGGCCCTGTCCAGCACTGGGTTTGGGGCATTCTGGGTATCTGAGAAGGACCCCCCCCCCAGGCAGTGTTCTTTCTTGGGAGGGAAGGCATTTGCCTCCATGAGAGTCCAGACGGTCAGCTGCTAGGTCTGCTTCAGAGTCCAGGGACAGTGTAGACAACGTGGCTTCCGGTTGGGATATTCTGGGTTTCTGTAAGACGAAGAAAGCCCGATCGGCGTCCTTCCGAAGCTTCCGTTCTAAAAATGTGCCCCCAGAGCCGTAATAAGCCCAGATCACCGCGCCAAGGTTATTGTTGCCTTAGAAGTCAAACCATGGGGAACCGAGGCAGCCAGAAGAATGCAGAAAGACAGCATTGACTGTACGGAGGAATGGGCACACCTGGGTTTGAATTCCACCTTCCACACGTGGCTATAGGGTCAAAGGCAAATCTCCAACCTCCCTGAGTATCAGTTTCCTCCCTGTAAAATGGGAGTAAAGAAGCCTGTAAGCTTGAGGAACGAGGAAGAGTCTTCAAACCCCGAGGCTGAGGTAGTGACGGAGACCCTGGGTAAGTCATGTATCCTCTCAAGGCTCCCTACAAGACTTTAAAACTTTGCTCTTGGAACATTTTCAATGGGGCTCCCCTTTGTTGATGGAGACGGGCTGGACTGTTTCAGAGGCATCTGCTGAACGGTTGATGTGAAGGTGGCTAGATGGAGGCTAATGAAGGGTCAGAAGGCTGGGGAGGGGGCGTTCTGGGAGGGGTCCAGGGGGGAGTCTTGGGCTGTCTGGGCTGGCGGAGCGTAGGTGGGGTTCTGGGAGAAGACAGTCTCCAGGAGTGACACACCCTCCACCCAACTCCCTCTCTTTGAGCCTGGCCTGCCCCAACATGAGTCCCTCCACCCACTTCTGCTGCATTTTGCTGCCTGACTGGGAGGATTCCCCCAAACCTCTAGCGATCTTGAGAACCTCCCTGTGTTCATTCCTCAGTTATTAACAGATTCTCCACCCGTGATATTGATTCCGTGTCTCCCTAGCATCATTCAAGCCTCACACTCGTCCCTTATTCCCATCCCCTCCAGCCAACAGCCCCCACCCCCACGTCCCACTCTACAACTAGAATTTCGGCACCAGATCCAGCAAAGGTACCTGCAGTGACCTAAGGCTGTTGTGAGGGTGAAATGAAATAACATTTGGAAAATACCTAGCAGAGGGCCTGGCACACAGTAGGCGCTTAATAAATGCCTATTCCCTCTCTTCATCTCTCCAAACTCCAGGCATTTTCACTGCTGTTGTCCATGCTTGGAATGTTCTCCTCCCTTTCCATCTCTTGGGCTTCCTTCAAGTCCCAGCTAGAATTCCAGTTGGTATCCAAGAAGCCTTTCCCCAGCCCCCTTGGTGGGATCGCCTTCCTTCTCTGGGTTTTCTCCAGCTTCTCCCACATGCATTTCATTCATATACTTTGTCCACAGCATTCCCCTCATCTATGAGCTTAGTGATCCCATCCAAAAAGGAAACCAAAGCTAGTCTGGCATTGGTGGCGCTTTGTTATCATTGCCTCCCTTTCTAAATGTTTGTTGACCATCCCTTTAATGTTCTGCCCTAAAATGTTCCCAGGGACCAAAGTCAGGCTCCCTAGCCTATGGTTTCTCTTTCCTTTTGGGAAGACCAGGACAATATTTGCCCTTTTCCAATCTTGTGGTGCCTCTCCTATTGACTGTGAGCTTCTACCTTCCTCCTTTCAGGGACTCCACCTTCATACCCAGGAGGCCATTTGGGCCAGTTGTTTTGATTTCCTCAAGAGCTAAAAGAAGTTCTCTTATCAGCACCGAACTCAGTCTTGGCTTCCAACTCTGTTCACCCTTTTCATTCTGTCATTCTCACTTCAGCAGCCTTGGCTGGGAACATGAAAAGCAAAACAAAAACTGATCAACGTGTCCTTTTCATTCTCATTTATCACCCTCTCATCTATTCCAAGCAAAGATTCCATTCTTTCTTTGATTCTCCTTGTCATTCAATATAGCTTTTAAGAAATGATATTTTGGGGGAAATTTAGCTTGTTCTTGGGACTATTTTTTAGGACTATATGCCATTCTATATTCACCAGTTATGCTGTTAGTATTCCCATTTTAGAGTTGGGGAAACTGAGGCAAAGAGAGGTTAAATGACTTCTTTAGGATCACACAGCTAGTGAGTGTCAGAAGCCAGATTTAAGCTCGGGTCTCCACTGTACCACCTGTCAGCCTAGGATACAAGAAGGAAAGGTACTTCAAAGCCAGGTCTCTGAGGACCTTGAATGGAATTCAATTAACTGCACCAGTCCCATGAGCAAGGGAGACAGTAGTAGAGCATGTGGGAGTCTGGTTCTGCTCTGATTTCCTGTGACTGCCTTCCACAGAGTTCGCCTGCCCTTCAGTGCCTTCACTCACCCTCATCCTGTCCTTAGAGCCTGTATTCTGGTCAGTAGAGTTTGGTTCACTAAGATGCACACACACACACACACACACACACACACACACACACACACACACACACACTTTTAAGAGACTCTGCTCATCCCTAGCCCTGATAGATTCTTTTTAATGGCTAAGCACTATCTAAATGCCAATGAGGAATATTCTTTCTCAAAGGAGAGGGTTTGGCACGACAGCCTGTATGCTCTTTTCCACCCTAAATCTAGCCCTCCGGGAGCCCTGGGTGACTTTGGAAAACCTCCCGTGACCTCTGTGGGACTCAGTTTCCATATCTGTCAAAGAAGGGGCTTGGATAGACTTCCGCCTCTCACATGCTGCCATCCTGTGCTCCGCCTCCGCATCCACTTGCCCTTTCTCCCTTGTTCTGCTTCAGAGAAGGGGCGTGTCCCTCTGGCTGGGGTCCTCCTGTGCTTGGCAGATTGTCCCCATTGTATGGTGAAGCCCACGGGCACGCTGGGCATGAGGGCCCTTCAGCACGCTGCCAGGGCTCGGCTCAGCTACCCGAAAAACCAAGCTGCCTTTCAAATCTCTCTGCCTGGACGACTTCCAGAATCCCAAATGCTTCTGGTCGTTCGGTGAGATCTGGGGACCTGCGAGATAGCTCCATCCTAGGAGGATTTAAGCTCCTTGAAAGCGGATTGTTGGGCTTTTGTCCTTGTATTACCCAGGATCAGAGCGTGCTTAGCTCAGAGGCGCCATTTAATAAATCAGAGACTCATAGACCAAGCGAGGCAGGACCTCAGAAGCCATCAACCCCAACACCCTGATTTTACAGATGAAGAAACTGAGGCCAGAATAGTTCAGTAAATCACCTGAGATCACGTAGCTAGTCATGTCAAGCAGGATTTGACTCATGCATTCATTGAGCACACTGGAAGGGGAATTAGATATCACCCAATCCAATGGCCTTATTTTACAGATAATAATAATAACCAATCAGCCAGGGGCCATTTATTATGTGCCCAGCATTGTAGCTAGTAGCTGTAGAGTATTTTTAAAGTTTTTTTTATTGATTTATGTATTTTAAAGTGTTTCCATGGTTACATGATTCCCGTTCTTGCCCTCCCCTTTTCCCTCCCCATTCCTGGAGCCAACAAGTGATTCCACTGGGTTGCTATATAATATTTTAGGATGTGAAAAGCTCTCAACATTTGCTACTTCAATTGTTTCTCATAACAGACCTGTGAGGTAGGTGCTATCATTGTCCCCATTTTACTAAAAGAGAGGTGGAGGGACTTGCCTAGGGCCATATTACTCCATGTCTGATGCAGAATTTGAACTCAGATCTTCCTGCATCCAAGTTCAGCACTCCATCTACTGTACCCTCTATCTGCTGTGATTATCATGGAATCAAGTTAGAGCTGAAAGGGGTCTTCGAGATCATAAGATCATCGATTTTGAGCTGAAAAGGACTCGAGAGGTCCAGGATTTGCCCCAAGAGAGGGGCACCAGCTGGTGCGCCCTCAAGATTCGATTTCAGATTCCAGGTTCCATTTCTGGACTTCACTATTTTATTCCCAGTTAAAATTTTCTCCCTTGGGACAACCTACATTCAGTGCATACTCAGGCTTCATGCCCTGTGCTTTAAGCCAATTGAATGAATGAACAACAAACAGATGGAAAATCATGTTTAAATGTTTACTTTGTGCCCCAGACTGTGATAAGCACAGAAGACACCAATACAAGATGGAAACCAGTCCTTTCCCTCAAGGAGCTTGCATTCGAATGAACGGGGAAAACAACCCGTCAGGGAATTCTGAAGACTCCCGTGATCTCGTTTGGGCTCGTGCTCTTCACATAGTATCCACTTTGTTCTCTGGCCCTCCGTTCCCTGGGCTGAAAAACGATGGGACTGGACTAGAGCGAGAACCACCAAGATCTCCTCCAGCTCTGATATTTGGGGCTGCCCTAACTCTCTGTCCTCCCACAGACTCACGAAAGAGGATTTTTTTCCTTCACTGAACATGTGAACACTGAACCTCCATTTCCCCATCTAAAGTAACAGATGGGATAGGAACAAGCGCAGGGATCAAGCTTGGCATTTCTTTGACATTACGCTCTGAATTTTGTCTGTGCCATTCCTGGGAACTTTCCTTGGTGATCCGTGGATTCGATTTCAGATTCCAGGTTCCATTTCTGGACTTCAGTCCTTGATCTGAAGTCAGCATTCAGATTCCCAGAATCCTAATAAAGGCAGATTCTAATAAAGAAAACAGAAAATAATAAATGTAAAACCACTTTGTTGAATGAAGGAAGTGAATGTGATGGTCGATGTCATTTGGGGGGTATTGAGGCAGAGTCTCTCTTCTGAGTTGGATCTCTTCCACTCTTTCTTCTTCTTTTCCTGCCATCATCCTTCTCTGGATGGAGCTGCCTAATCTAGATAACTCCAGGGCTCAGGGTTTGTTTTTCCCCCTCAAAACTGGGCTCATCTGGTGTCGGTTTTCCATTTTTAGCTAAAAATAGTTGTTTAAGCAGGAGCTGGGCAATACCCAAACTTTCAGAGCAACGCAGCTAGCATGAAACCAGCTCGGCTTCTTTGTGGAATACCAAAATATGTTCCTGTTTGGGAAGTCTTTTGATTAAAGCGAGAGTGTAAATGAAGAAAAGAAACACTGCAAAGCTGTAAACTATAACATTATTCTTTTAGATCAGGCTTAATTTGGAAACACTCATCCTGACCAGAACCACTCAGGCCTTATGGTTCATTTCACGAGAACTGGGCAGTGAGATGGGGCAGCAGCCCAGAGTCTTTGTAGAAGACAGAGCTGGACAGGGAATGGGCCTAAGCCTCAAGCTTTATTCTTGACTGCCTTTGTTCTGTTTAGATTGCCACAGTGGACAGAATCCAGGAATTAAAATCAAGAAGATCTGAGTTCAAATCCAGCCATAGAACTCATTGTGATTGTTTAGTCATTTTTCAGTCATATGCAAGTTTTATGACCTCATTTGGAGTTTTTTGTTTTATTTTTTTGGAGCATTTGCCATTTCCTTCTCCAGCTCATTTTACAGCTGAGGTAATTGAATCAAAAAAGATCAAGTGATTGGCCCAGAATCACATAGCTAGTAAATGTCTGAGGCTGGATTTAAACTTAAATGCTCCTGACTCAATGCTGATACTCTGTGCACTATGGCACCACCTAGCTATCAGATACTTGTTAGGTGCATTTGTATCCCTAACACCTAGCACATAGTAGGTGCTTAAAAATATTTACTGATTTGAGTTGACAAAATATATTAGTCTGAGAAAGTCATGTAACCTCTCTCTGCCTCAGTTTCTTTATCTGTAAAATGGGGATAATAAAAGTCTCTACATTTCCCAGTTATCAGATAATGAGATACTAATTAGAATGCACTTAGCACCTTGCCTGTCACATAGTAAGCTCTTTATAAATATCAGCTATCACGCCATTGTTATCTGCAAAATGAGGATAATAACAGCACCTGCCTTCCACGGTTGTGAGAATTAAATCAAATACGAAGTGGAAAGTATTTTGGGTACCTTCGGGCGTTACATACGTGCCAGCTGTATTTGGCCTTGCAGGATTTAAAGCTGAAAGTCTTTGGGTCACTATCCCCCCCCCCCAAGAGGATGTAGGCACCTTTGAGGATGGAATAGAGTCTGTTTAATTTTTATCTTTGCGTCTCTTGCACCTAGCACTTAGCGGCGTTTCATACTTGTTTCTTGATTGATTTAATAATGGGGAAGTTAATTGCCTTTCAGAGTCTCTACCCTTCCTGACTCATTTCTTCCTCTTAAGCATACTTTATTACAGTCAAACCATTCTAGTTAGTGGTCTTGAACATCTCCCACCTCCATACCTTTACCCGGGCGACTGGGTCCTCTCTCTTCACCTCTACTTCTTAGACTCAAAGCTTAATGCTAGAGCTGGCTCCCTCTGACCATGAGTGCTTCTCTTCAGGTGATCCAATATGTACTTCCAGTGGATGCAAGATGGAAGACCCTGGAGGGCAGGGACTGGTTTTCATTTTGTCTTATTACCTTGAGAACCTCTCTCAACACAAGCTTGATGAACTGAATTGCTCGGGGTCCCAGAGGAAGTCGATGGTAGATGAGTGTATGGTTTGAAGCAGAGCCCATCGACTTCAAGCCCAGACCTCCTTTTATCTCCTTGGGAGGCTCTTCATCTATGACGGTCTTTTGGGTTGCTGCCTTCACCCTTCGCTGGCATCGACTCCTGGGAAAGGGCTCAATTTCCAGCGATGAGTTCAAACCTCTGTTCAGAGCTGGAGGCCCAGAAAGAAGCTGACCTTTCGGTGTGGGTATTTGGGGAAAATGAGTTGTTCCTTTCTCATGGATTCCCTTAGACCTCCCATGATTCTTTGATCCATAATTCTCTAACGCTCTCGTATATTGGTGATAGCTAGTTACGAGTGATGAAAGTGTCGTATCCTTTCTACTAGACGATGACATTCTTTCTTCTTTTTTAATATTTTATTTTCCCAAATTTTTTAAAATAAACGTCTCCCCAAATTATCAGATCCAAATGGCCCCCCTCTCCTTGCCCTCCCCAGTCCTGGAGACAATTCGATTTGGGTTCTGCATGTATTATCATGCAAAGCCCACTTCCATTTGGGTCATTGTTGTAAAAGAAAACTCCTACAAAGCCAAAACCCTAAAATAAAAACAAATAAACTAAAGCAAAATATCCATAGCTTGAGCTGCATTCTGACTCCCAGGTTCTTTCTCTAGAGGTGGAGAGCTTTTGTTCTAGTCCTTCAGAATTGTCCTGGAAGCCTTCCACAGGGCATCATTCCACAATATTGCTGTTCTTAGGTTCAAGGTTCTCCTGGTTCTGCTTCTTCAGGTTGCATCAGTTCATGGAGGTCCTTCCCGCAGGTGCAGAAATCCTCCAGTTCGTGTAGAAACCAAGCAGTTCATCCTTCCTTAGAGCCCAGTAGTGTTCCATCCCCATCACCTACCGCAGCTGGTTCAGCCATTGCCCAATCGAGGGACACCCCATTTGTTTCTGATTCTTTGCCACCACAAAGAGCGCAGCCCGTCTTTGTCTTTAGAGGGTAACTGGGTAGTGAATGACTGAGGCAGAGTGCGGGACCCAGGTCAGATGGTGTTGTATTTCTTCCCCGGATTCCTCAAGTCTCAGCTAAAATCTTGCTGCCTTCCTGAAGCCTTTTCAGACCTCCTGGTGATGCATGAACCTTCCTTCTGTTCATTATTTCCTCTTTATCCTCTCTCTATCTGTTTGCCCGTTGTCTCCCCCGCTAGACTGTAGGCAGCTGGAGGGCAGGAACTAGCATTTGTCTTTTTGTGGCACATAGTAGGCACTCGAGGGCAGGAACTGGAATTTGTCTTTCTGCGGCACTTAGTAGGCACTTGAGAGCAGGAACTGGCATTTTTCTTTCTGTGGCACATAGTAGGCACTTGAGGGCAGGAACTGGCATTTGTCTCTCTGTAGCACTTAGTAGGCACTCGAGGGCAGGAACTGGCATTTTTCTTTCTGTGGCATATAGTAGGCACTCGAGGGCAGGAACTGGCATTTTTCTTTCTGTGGCACATAGTAGGCACTCGAGGGCAGGAACTGGCATTTGTCTTTCTGCGGCACTTAGTAGGCACTTGAGAGCAGGAACTGGCATTTTTCTTTCTGTGGCACATAGTAGGCACTTGAGGGCAGGAACTGGCATTTGTCTCTCTGTAGCACTTAGTAGGCACTCGAGGGCAGGAACTGGCATTTTTCTTTCTGTGGCACATAGTAGGCACTTGAGGGCAGGAACTGGCATTTGTCTCTCTGTAGCACTTAGTAGGCACTCGAGGGCAGGAATTGGCATTTATCTTTCTGCAGCACTTAGTAGGCACTCGAGGGCAGGAACTGGCATTTGTCTTTCTGCAGCACTTAGTAGGCACTACGTAACGACTAGCTGACGGACTACCTGAGTCACCTTTCTTTCTGAGCAGAGGAGCCCACAGTTGGCTGATCCAGGAGCAGAGAACCTTCCTTGGTCCCTGTATCTTCTGGTCATCAGAGGGTCATTGACCTAGACCTAGACGGGACCCTGGGTGCTGTCCAGTCTGCCTGCTCCCCCTGGTCTTGCAGAAGCCCAGACAAGTAGAATCATTGTCCCAAGGACGCCTGACTCCAAAGACGAGGCTCTTTCCAGTGGCCCGCATTGCTTCCTTTTTCCTCCCTCCATGGCGGACGTTTCCTTCTTTTGGCGTGGTGAGAGTGACGGAGCAGACCTACCTGGTCCCCTGGTCCGCAGGCCCTCGGAGCGGGAGCCAATAAACGTCCTGAGTTTACAGGCCTCCGCTTTCCGAGCTCATTTCCCTGGTATTGTGGTCCATATGAGACCCTGGAGATTAGCCATGCAAAAGAAAAGTGGGACATTCTTAGGCGAGGCCAATATAAATATATTTCCGTGGAGGGGGGTAAAACAAAGGCCTGGATGCCGGAGGTTGACAGAAACCATGTCAGAATTTAGTACATGACTTCATCCTAGTAAAAACCGTATCCCTCCAGCCCTGCCAAGTGTGGGGGGAGCCAGCCCGAGTTATCTGCTCCCCACATGCCAGTGACCCAGTTGGGGGGAGCCTCTCTGGGCCCCTGGCCGTCCTGAGGTGCCCGAGGAGAAGGGGTGCTGCCAGAGCCCCCACTTCTCCTCCTTCTTGTGCCCTGGCAGGATTTCCCAGCCCAGACGTGTGCTGGCCAGCCTGCCAGTCCCGAGCGGCCCCATTGCAAGGTGGGCAGCCGGCGCTTTTCTGGGGAAGTGGAAGGACATGGAAATCCCTGTGTAAATAGTTCAGAAAGAATTCACAGGCCTCCTGGGCTCCCCTTTCCTGGAGTCTTAGTCAGAACATCCCGGCTGTTATTTTCTTAGCATTCTCACGCCTTGGGCTCCGTGGGCTGCTGCAGGCAGGCCCGGAGTGCTGGGAGGGCCCCGGAATCCCCAGGCTAAGAGTGGAGCTTCTCAGCCCCCAGCGGTCAGGCTCGGGCGTTTTCACAGGGCTCAGGGCCGCTCTTCAGGGCGCCCCCTCACCCGCCCTGCAGAGTTTCCCCTGGAAATCCCCGGCTTGGGTCGGGCTGGTTTGCCCTGTAATCTTGGAGCCAGCTCCAGAGGTACCCCCCAATTAGGGTCCTGCTGCTCCCGGTCGGGTTTCCTGAGAGAAAGCTGGCCACAGTGAGATCATTTGAAGGTGGATTAACCTGCCGTCTGCAAGATATCGGGAGAGACACAAAGCCCCGCAACAGCCTCGGTGTGGCGGGCGCGTGGAGGCACCTCTTTGAAGGCATCTTGAGAGGAGCCGCTAATAAGGGCTCCCCCACCTGTTCCCAAAGGGTTAACGATTTGTGGGGCAAAGCAACAGCCCTGTAATAGGAAAATTGCCCGTCTTTGTAGATGGGCCCTCAGGCCTTGTCCGTGCGCCTTCGAGGTGCTCCCGGCCAGCCGTGTTCAGACACGGCGGGGCTTCTGCAGGGAGAGTCTGGCGCCCCGGCCAGTCACGAAAACTAATTATTATCATTATTAATGATCGTATTGGAAAGAGTTCAGCAAGTGTTTACGCAGGCTCGGGAGTCGCTCCCCTCGACGACGTCGGTCTGCCCTCTGCGTGGGGGAGGCGGCAAGGCTTCCCCAAAGCCACGAGCTAATCGCGCCTCTAGAAAGGACGGAGACTCTTATTTCGTTTTTGTATAATTACACGTAGAAGCAATTGTTTAACGACTGCTTTCTGCCTTTGGCGATGCGAATCCTCTCCTTCCTGCCTCTTCTCTGAGGCGGCAAATAATCCGCCATAGATTATTCCGGGGCCAAGGACTGAAACAGCAGAACATGGGCACGCAGTAGGTTATTTCATGGCGCCCCAGGCAGCTCTCTAATAATACCACCGGCAAAGACAGCTAGAATTTAGGCGGCAGTTTGAGGACTCCTTAGGGCTGGGACTCCATGGTATGAGCAGGAGTCGATGGCCACTGGTCGAGGGAGTTGGCTCCTTGGGAATTTCCTTGATTATGGCAAACAAAGCAAAGCAATGCCAGGCATCATGGAACGAGAGACCCTGCATCCAGGTATGTCTCTACTCCTCAGGGGACAATCTGGACATGGACAAGCAAAACCAGTGATCAGAAGGGTCCTCACCACTGGCCCTTGTCGGAGGGACTGAGCTGGGAAGAAAAGTAGGTAAGGAGGAAGGGAAGGAATTCCAGGCATGAGGAACTGCCCAGGTAGAGGCACGAAGGCCAGAAATGTAATATGTAATGTCACGTATATAGAATGGCAAATAGACCAGGTGGGTTGGCCTGATGAGGAATATAATAGAGAAGCCTAGAGAAGCTGATACTGCATGGGTAGAGGGAGCTGTTGTTTTTTTTCTACCAGGAGGTTCAGATTCAAAACAACAAATGAGGAAATTAAGTCACAAGGAGGTTAATGACACTTACTCCTATATCAGGAATCTGAGGGGAGATTTTTCCAGTTCTTCTGAACCAAGTCAGTTTATTATGAATTTCTTAAGCACGTCTTGGATGCTGGGCACTGAGGTTGCAGAGACAAAAGAGAAAGAATAAGTATTTATTAGGGACCTACTATGTGCTGTATCCTATGCTAAGGGTTCAGAATGCAAAGAAAGGTAAAGACACTCCCTGACCTCCACGAGCTTCCAGTCTAATGGGGGAGATCATGGGGAAACAATGTTGTACAAACAGGATCATAGGCAGGATAAATTGTAGATGAACTCAGAGGAAAGGCACCAGGATTCATGGGGGCTGCCAGAGACTTCCTGTAGAAGCTGGGACTTTGGCTAGGGAAGCCAGGAGGCTGAGATGAGAAAGGAAAGCATTCCAAACATGGCGGAAAGACCGAGTTGGGAGATGATGGACTCTGCTGGGTGAAGCCTGGAAAACGAACAAGGACCAAGTTAGGAAGGCTTTAATAAGTCCTTGTTGACTTCTAACTCCAAATCTACTCCCCCAAGCTGCCCGTCATCAAAAATTCAAAGGAATAAACTACTCAATTACCAACAAATTACCAAAATCTAGGACATGTAGGATGAGGAAAGGAAATGGAAAACCACATAGTATTAGTTATTATTGTGATAATATGACATCTATAATCGTCATCTTCATGCATTCAAACTTGGCCTCAGACATTTCTAGCTGTGTAACCCTGAGTAAGTCAGTTAATCCTGTTTGCCTCAGTTTCCTTTTCTGTAAAATAAGCTGGAGAATGAAATGGGGAACCACTCTAGTATCTTTGCTGAGAAAACCCTAAAAGGGATCACCAAGAGTCCAATGTGATTGAAATGACTGAATAACTCCCCAAATTAGGATGATTATTATCATCATCATTAATAATAACAATAGCTAACATTTACATTTGAGTTACTTACAAAGTGCCTTCGCAGATTCTCTACATGATCCTGACCACAATTCTATGAAGGAGATTATCCCAATTGGACAGATAAGGAAACTGAGGCTAGGTCAGGAGGCTACCACGTGTCCAAGGCATTTGGGTCTTCCTGACTACACATCCACAGAAGATGACGTCCAGTATGCCGGATGGGTCCTCCAAAGAACACTCTTGGGAAGGTATCTCACACTGGGTGAGATGGTGGTGGATTGATTTTAATCTGCCCTGAAGGGAGGCTCCACACCAAAGTGATCACAGATCCATTGACACAAGCTATGGCAGGGGGGAGGGTGATCCGTGCATTGATCTGTCTATCCTCAGAGTGGCTTTTCAGGTATAACCACTGAGCCACACTTTCCCAATGGGCTGGGGATGAGGCATCTATCCACAGGGTCTCCTTGGCTGGATGAAAGGCCAACCACGTAAGCAGTCAGGATTGGGATCTGTGTCTGGTTTTGTGCATTGGTCTCTTCTATCTCCCCCCATCTCATCGCCACTCTTCTGAGCCTGCATCCATCCACTTGTGGGTCTCAAAGAACTGCCTTCCTGCAGAAGGAGCCCAAAGGCATTTTGCTGCTTCCGCTGGGTCTTGTTTCTCGGGGAAGGAGGAACACTAGAGCCCAGAGCCTGGGGGGCAGATCCCAGTGTCCATCTCCTCTCTAGCCCTGGGAGTCAGGTGTCCATCCACCCCCTTTGAAATTGGATCGTCCAGCTCACACCTGAAGTTCCCCCATGCTGGGTGGAGGTTCCAGGACAAAGGGGAGGGCAAAGGGCAGCTTTCCATGGCCTCCGGAGGAGCCCAGCTCCTTTGAATGCCACTGAGCCGTCCCTTCAGAGAAGATCAGGCTGCAGGAGGAAATCCGATAATTGTGGCAGCCTTCGGATTAGTGGGAAGAGCCCTTCTCTGCGTGCCTCCCCGGGGCAGGGGGTTGCTTGGTCCTCTCTGAGCTCACAGATTTGAAGATAATGACCCAACCTTCAGGTAGCATTTTATCCTTTACAAAGTACATGTTACACATGATTTCTCGTTTCATCATCCCAACAAATGGGAGAGGGAGGTGCTATTATTATGCTCATTTATAGATAAGGGAATTGGCAAAGAGGGTGAAGTGACTTGCCCAGGATCACACTGCTACTGGGTCTGAGACCAGATTTGAATTCAGGTCTTCCTGCTTCCCTTCCTGCTCTCTACTCACTGATCAATCCAGCTAAAAGATATATTAGAGAACATCTAATCCAGGTGAGCCAACAGAAGAAGTCGAGGAAGTCAAGAGACTTGCCCAAAGTCACAGAAGTACCAAATATGGCGGGCAAGATTCAAACCGGGGTCCTCAGCCTCCAAGGCCAGGACTCTGCCCTTGTCCACCAGGCCTCTAAGCATCATCAGGATTGGGTGACTCTGTGATTCTTTCCCCGGCAACCATCCCCCCCTCCGTGGTGTGGATGAGATCACCAAAATAAAAAAGGCTTCGCCCACTTTTCCTGCCTTTGATGGAGGAATGAGCTGGATGGGCATTGGCGGTGTAGACCGTGGCCATTGTGTGGGAACTGATGGGAGCCAGATCCTGCTGGACAATAGGTGGCATCAATGACTTAAAAAAAAAAAAAAGAAATAGTGACTACGTCACCAGAATACCATCCTCACTAATACCATCTTCCCTTCCCAGTGGGAATACCAGCCAACCCACAGAAGCTTGTAGGAGTGCCATCCGACCTGGCACAGGACCCAGTTTTCTCCCACCACCGCCTTGGCAAACAGAAGATTCTTCTGCTGTTTCCCTGAACCCTGGAGGCAGAGAACTGGGATGGGCCAAAGAGGAGCCACCAGGAGCAGCTCAGTGCCCAAGGGCTGGCATCTGAAGTGGTGGCATCAAACTGTCCCCTGGGGGGATTACAGACTCTCAGAATGGCACAGGACCTCAGCGGCATCCCATCTAAGAATCCCATAAAAGACAACTGGACCAAACTCAACTGGTCTTGGCTTAAAGGCTCTCTAGTAGGGGTCTAGAGGCCACAGTGGGGAGAGTGCTAGACCTGACATCCGGAAGGCCTGAGTTCAAATCCAGTCTTAGATACTGACTAGCTGTGTGACCCTGGGCAAGTCATTGAACCCTATTTTCCTCAGTTCCCTAATTAGTAAAATGGGGACTATAGCAGCAACACCTGCATTGCAGACCTCCTGTGAAGGGAACATGAGAGAACATTTGGAAAGGCGTGCTTTGTAAAGCTTGAAATGGGATATGAGTGCCAATGACCATTCTTACTGATGGAGAATGCTCTAGCTCCCAGGACAGGTCATGCCTTTCTTGGGACTCTGGTGGCTAGGAAGGGTGGGCTTTTTTTGGGGGGGGGGGAGGGTTGGCAAGCCCAAGTTACCTCTCAGGAACGCTGCTCCATCTCCTGCTGTCCTCAGCCTCTTGCTGATGCCTCCAGTTCCTCGTGGCTCCCTCCCTTCTTGTCCCCTCTGAGAATAACCCGTTCTATGTGCTTCTTTGGGCTCGCAGAGCGTAAGCTTGTGGAGGGCAGGCCTGTGTCATCTGTCTTTTCACCCCACGGGCAAGGCCAGCCTCTTCCCTTTTCTCTTGGCCTCCATTGAGCCCTTGGCAGGCAGCCTCTGGACTCTTAAGCCTCACAACAATGCGCAAACTCCTCGGATTTCAAAGGGAGCCAGTTGGGGGGAATCTGGTTTTCAGAAGGTTTCAGAGAAGAAAAGAGAGTTCAGCCCTCAGGCTCAGAGACCCTGCTCTGGCACAGCACGGGAGGGCTTGCAGATGAAGGGGGGCCGGGGGGCCCAGTGGTTAGGGTGCTGGCCACAGACCGGGGGGCATTGAGGGTGCCCCCCCGAGCCTTTTGGGATGTTGAGGCAGACTCGATCTCAAGGACGATCTCTCACCGCCTGAGCTTTCCAGAAATGAGCCGGGCTGCCTGGAGAGATGTGGAGTTCTCCGTGACTTGAGGTTTGAGTGGATGCTGACTGGATCACTGGTGGGGTTGGCAGAGGAGAGCCTTGTGTGCCCGCTGGACAGCTCGGCCATTTGGGGGACAAATCGGCCTCGGAGGGGGTGAGGGTGGTGCTGAGCCCTCGGTGGCGTGTCCGGGCAGCCCCGCTGGCCTTGCGGGTACTGGGAAGTAGCCCGCAAGCAGCCCTGGTTCGCTTTTCAAAGGGTTTTTCTATCTGCTGCCTCATTTGATCTTCAAACAAGGTTAGCCCTAGAGTAGAGGCGCAGCAAAGGGAAGTCATTTGCGGATGGCAGAAGGGCTTGTCCGAGCGGGACGTGGAGCCCTGGGCTGGCTCATCCGCGCTCCCCCAGGCTGACTGGACCCTAGGACGGCACTTGTCCGTGGGGGCCGGGGTGAGTCCCCCACCAGCAGCACTCAGTGGAGGGCGCTCTCCACCAGGGGACGCTGCTCCGGCATCCCCACCAAAGGCTTCTTGCCCTCGGCATCCACGGCTTGTTTCCTTCGTATTTGGAGGACTATTTCAGGATCGGTGGATGCCTTCGTGATCCTGTCAGTTTGATTTTAGGCCTTTAGAGACACGATTCAGAGCCGAGGATCAGCAGTTCCATTGAATAGTGCCTGAGAGGGCTATGGAAGAAGCCCCGATTTAGAGGAACCATGAGATTGCTTATTGTCCCTGGGGTTTGATACTATTCCTATGGCCAAGACGGAGAGATGGAGATGAGATCATAATCATGGAATTTGGGGGGCAGCAAGGTGGTGCAGTGGATAAAGAGACAGGCCTGGGGGCAAAGGGTTCCGGGTTCGAACCTTGTCTCACCTGAAACCATGCAAAACGTATTTCTGAATTAGCCATGCTACAAAAAAGAAGGAAAGAGAAGATGAAACATCAAGAGGAAGAAAAGCCAAATCAGCCCTCGGAGCACTTTGATGACTCTTTCATGGATGGGTTTGCCTGGTAAACCTATATATTTTGGTTGTATGTTTGAAATCGTGAAGACCAGACAGCCAGAGGGCTCCAGGATGCAAAAGGCAAGGCACGCTGAGTTCCCTTCTGAGTCGAAGCCCTTCTGAGATTCTCTACTTTGGGAAGAATCTTAAACAGAGGCCCAGGACCGCTGTGGTATAGAAATGGGACCGTAGTTAACACCAAAGGATCATGGGATGGATGAACATGGAGTTAGAAGAAGAGAGAGTCTTGGCTTTTGCTCTGAGGAAGGCTAGACCTTTGGGGGAAATGGGTTCAGAGTTGATGGTAGGAGAAAGAAGAGCGATTAGGCCAAGAATAGCTAATATTTATAGAGCACTTGGAGGTTTACCAAGTGATTGACTCTGCATTGTGTGAAAGCACTGGTATAACCTAGGTCAGACTCTTTAGTACCTTGGGGAGTGAGCAAGCGGTAGGGAAGGGGGAAGGAGAGAGACCGAATCGCAAAAGGTCAGAAAACAATGGTCAAAAATCAATTCTACATATGAAAAAAAATTAAGTTAAATTTAACAGAATTTACTCCCAAATTTACCCCCAAATCTGCAAAAAGACACACCCCCCCTCACCCAGATTTACACCTGTCATCTCGTTTGATACTCACAACAACTCTGTGTGGTTGGTGCTATTATTATCTTCCCCATTTTACACACAAGGAAACTGAGGCCCATGGAGGTTATATACCTTGCTCAAGGTCACACAGCTTGCAAACAACTGAGGTAGCATTCAAATCCAGTTCCTTCCCCAAGCTGAATGTTCTATCCACCAGGCAACACTTCCTCCCATGGAGAGCCTGGGGAGGCCCTTGGATTTGACCCAAAGGAGGTCAAGGGTAGGAAGTGGAGGCTGCAGGTGTAGACCACCCATTGAAAGAGTTTGGCAGGAGATGGAAGGAGAGAAACAGGGCCTAGCAGGGTCATGTGAGCATTTATTATTATGATGATTATATAAAGTTCAGGAGATCTGCACATGTTTGAAGGCAGACAAGAAGGAACCCTGGGAGAGAGAGGGATGAAAGATGCCAGAGAGGGAGGGTCCTGATGGGAGTGAAGTCCTGGAGGGGATTGGAAGGCCTGGACTATGGAATCCAGGTGTCTTGAATTGACTCAAGGCAAAGAGGACAGAAAGTTTTCCCTCTGGGGCCAGAGAGAAGAGAATTGGAGGGAGGGAATTCCCAGCCACATCTACGGGGCGCTTTGAGCTTTGAGGTTTGGCATCCTGTGACAATGAGATGTTAGAGTCCCTCAACAAGAATTTATGATGCACCTTCTAGGTGGCAGGTACAGGGCTAGGCAATGGAGATCCAGAGATAAAAATGAAACAATCTAAGAAAAAGCAGGAAAAGCATTGACTTTAGAATCAGCGGACCTGAGTTCAAATCCCACTTCTGATACTACCTAGTGACCTTGGATAAATCACTGAACCTTCTTGGGTCTCAGTTTTCCCATCTGTAAACTCAGGTGGTTGAATTAGATGACACCCAGATCCTTTCCAAGTCTAACCTATCCTGTTATCCTTATCTTGGGGGCAGGGGGAGAAAGACAGGATGTGCACCTGCCTTCCTGAGAGACTACCATTAAATGATCCTGCCTATATCATAGTTGCTCACCCCTACCCCATTAGCATGGGAGCTCCTGGGGGGGGGGCAGGAACTGTTTTTGACATCCTTTGTTGCCTCAGTGCTCAGTCCAGTATCTGGCGCATAGTAGGGACTTTATAAATGCTTGTCAGCTGACAGTCTATATAACCATATAAAATTGGGACAGCAAGGAACACAGTGGGTAGAGCACTAGGCCTGTAGTCAGGAGGACCTGGGTTCAACTCTGGCCTCAGATACTTTCTACTGTGTGATTGCCTCAAAGAATTGATACTAAAATGGAAGATAAGGGTTAAAAAAATAACTATCTCAAATTGGATCCCATGAAGAAACTCAGCTGACTAAACTGAAAAGTAAGAGGGCAAAGCATGGGCAAAGAGGGAGAAGGAGGGAGGGAGGGAGGGAGAAGTAGCCATTTCAGAGGGGAAGGTCTGTAATAAAGCCAGTGGGCAACGTGCCAGGGAGTCACTTAGAGGCATGATGGGGCAGAGAACACTGAACCAACTGAATGGCTGAAGTGGGATACTTACAAAAGGTGCTTGTCCCAAGCTGGCTCTCTGTGCCTGGAAGAAGAGCATTTGGAATCGATGGACAAATCAGTGGAGCCAAGATTGAATAGATCCTCGGAAAGGGCTCAGAGTTGGAGGCTCAGCTTTGGGCTGTCCAGAGAGCCCCCCAGTGCCGTTTTCCCTGGCCTGCCTTGACAGCGGGGCTTCTGATTAGAAAATCAATCTAAGCGGGCCAAATGAGGCAGGTACGGTGAGTTCCTAGAAGCCGCTGCTCAGCGCGTGTATAAACAATGAGTTATGACTGCTAATCACCCCCCTGAAGCCCTCCGCAGGGCAGAGCTCCTTCAGTGTGGGGCTTTGAAGTCTAACTTGGGTGTATCTTGAGAAGGTCAGAGCTGACAGCATCTCCGTGGCTTTCCATCAGATGGAGAGACCTTAGAGACGTTAGCTTGTGGCCTCGGGGCAGCTAGCGGGAGTTACCCACCCGACTCCATGCCCGAGTTACCCTCCTTCTCATGGCGTGCCAGCCCTGGCCAACCAGCCAGCAAACTGGAGAGGAAGCGCTTTAGTTTGGGGCTTTGTTTTGTTTTCTTTGGAAAGACAACCCTGTCAAGCTCCTCAGATTTGGGGAGGTGGTCTGGATTGGGGAGAGGCTCAGGAGGAATCGGAATCGGTTTGCCTGAAATATTTTAGCCAACACATGGGGGACTGGACACCGAGGTGGCGTAGGTCTGGTCGGCCCGCCCTGGAAAATGGATGCTGCATTGGGCTTTCCTTCCTCCCGACTTGAGCGTTTGGAACCAGAGTCATTCGTTATCTTGCTGGCGTTTAGTGGAGTTGGAAACCCACCAATAAGAGACAAATGGGGGGAGGGCTGTGAGAGAGGGCCTTGTGACAGGAGCTCTGTGTGCTCAGACCAAGGCTGTGGAAAACCTGGCTGACAATGGCGCCCATTGTCCCAAGGAAGCGTCAATCACTGGAAGAGCTAAGCCCACATTTCCCTCGTCTTCAGGACAGCCAGGGGTCTCATTCCTCCCAAATGTGTTTATTCAGCCTAGTAAAAACATTAAATGGGGAATAAATCTCTGCCGACCCCAAAATGCTTTTCACCGCAGCTGTAAACCATAAAACATTCCGAAGGGCAGGCAGGAGAGTAATGAGACCATGGTTTCCCCAGCCAGAGTGGAGGGTGAGACCTAGGAGGTGGCCACGGGGAAGGTCAGAACTTCCCTGAAAGAGCAGAGGGGGAGGGAGGGCAGATTATATAAGGTGTCAACGTATTTCTCCCCAGTAATGAAAAGCATTCACCCCACAGTCTGCTTAGCCATATAAAAGCCTGTGACTCGGTGTCATAAAATGGGTTAATCGTCGGTTTCGGAAAGTGGCAAGTTTATTGATCTTGTTAAAGGCAATGGAGCATGTGTGGTTGGTTACCTCTGTGGGGGGAAAACAGTCCCCCATCTTGTTAGGCTCTGAATGCAGTTATTGGGTTTGGAGGCCCAGAGGCACCGGGGACCTGACCTTTTCACCTGTCCAAGTTCAATCCATCCTTCAAGGCCAAGCTCAAGCTCCAGCTTCCCTGGGACTTAGTCATAAAATGTAGAATCCTGGGACGTCAGCATCCCAAACTGGAATCCTCTTTTCAACATCCTTGACTAGTTTCCTGTCCGTGGCCCAGAGTTCAATAAAGCTATCTCTCTTCTCTCTCTTTCCCCTAAAACGTCCCCACCATTGCTATGTCCTTTTTTTATTCCACATTATTCATTTTAGTAAAGAGTCATCTTTTAAAACCAAAACTCCATATCCAATACCCATATAAACAAGTGATGGAGCCCATGTTTTTCTTCTGGGTTTCCGCTCCCACGGTTCTTCCTCTGGATGTGGAGAGCATCTTTCTCATAAATCCCTCAGGACTGTCCTGGATCATTTTATTGCTGTTAGAAGCAAAGTCTATCCCATTTGATCGTCCCACGATGTTTCAGTTTCTGTGTACAACATTCTCCCGGTTCTGCTCATTTCACCCCACAGCTGTTCACAGAGGTCTTTCCAGTTCTAATAGAAATCCATTGAGTCATCTTTTCTTATAGCGCAATAGTATTGCATCGCCATCATGTACCACAATTTGTCTAACCATTGCTATCTTCTTGCATTCTCATTCATTGGTCCCCATGGGATATTCCCAGTGCCCCAACTAGATAGAAATTCCTTAAGGGCAGGGGCTAGATTTTATATTTCTTTGTGCCCCCTGGCATTTGGTGAAGGGTTGCAGATGTAGAGGTGGTAGTGACCTTCAAGGCCATCTAGCCCGACCCCTCATTTTGTAGCTGAAGAACTTTTTTCATAAACAGAAGTGACTTTCCCAGGGTCATTCAGAGGGTTAGTGACAGAGGTAGAATTTGAACCCAATTTCACTGTATCTAAAGCTGCATCTTGGCAGAGTGCAACTCTAGCCCCAGGACATAGCCCACTGGATTGCTAACTGAGTGTTAACAAGCCCACTTAGGACTCACCACGTTTACCAGATAGCCCAAGACTTTCTGCCATGATTTGTCTTCATTCTCCACATCTATACATCTTGTCAGCTGGCTGTCACCCCTGGCCTGATTCTCCCCACGGAGGAGGAGTGCCCATTCCACAGCACCTAGACCTTAGACTTTGGAATCCATGCCCCCATGTCACTTTTCTCTGTAATCTACTCACCTTTGGAGTATCCACCCTAAGACAACCCAGGTGAATGCTGAGTGAGTGAATGCAAACTAGCCCAACTTAGCCTACAAATCAGATACTGATTCACTCCCTTTCACATCTTCCTTAATGGGCAGCTGGGTGGTACAGCGGATAGAGTGCCACACTTGAAGTCAGGAAGACTCAACTTCCTGAGTTCAAATCTGACCTCAGACACTTACTAGCTGTGTGACCCTGGGCAAGTCACTTAACTCGGCTTGCCTCCGTTTTCTCATCTGTAAAATGTGAGGAGAAAATGGCAAACCACTCCAGTAGCTTTGCCAGGAAAATGACAAATTGAGTCATAAAGAGTCAGATACCATCGAAAAGACTGAACAACAAATGGTCCATCTTTCTATCTGCCTTGTCCCATGAATTACCCCCACACCCATACATGGAATTCCTCTTGTTTTGGGTATAAGAATCAAAGTGGCACAGACTTTGTTTGTATGAAGATCACTGCAGCTCAACACTCAACGTCCCTTCTTCTCCCAAGAACCCCCTGACCTGGTCGCCATGGTTCCTCGTCGCTCCTTTCCACTCTTACAATATAAACTTCATGAGAGAAAGGACAAGCTTTTAACTTTTTTGGCACGTCCATTCGCCTTCATTCGTGTGTCTCTCCATCCCGGGGAGTGTTCGGTCCCCAGCAGGTGCTCCGTGTTTACTCCTCACTTGCTTGACCAGAGGCGGGGGCTGAGTGAGGGCAGGATGACTTGAAGGGCGCCCACAGAAGAGAGATTCTATTTATTCTGCCCCCCCCACCAACAGCGCCGGGAAGAACGGGCAGATTTGTGCACAGGAAGACTCTGACTTGAAGTCAGGAAACACTTAACAATGAAGAGCTGTAGAAAGTGGAGTGAGCTCCTGGGGAGCGAGGGAGGCCTCCTGACAGGAAGATGGATGACCACGTGGCAGAAGCATTGGGGATTAGGGCAGATCCAGGTTGGCCTGGCCGCCGTGGCCTCTGCGGGCCCTTTAAACGTTGGGATGCTCTGCTCCTGGCCCCTTCTTTACTGCGGCACTCGATGCCTTCCTGTCACTTCACTTTCCTCACTTAGGGCTTGCTGATGCCGCTCAATCCCAGGTCCAGACAGGACCCCTACTTGAGCTCTCTATGATTCTGCTCCCAGTGAGGGAGGGGGGATGCTTGGATATTTTCTCATTAATTCCCAGAATGGCCATTTCTTTCTCATTCATGAATCCGTTGGGTCTATTTCAATTAGTTCAATAAACCAGAGAAACTCCTTTCTTAGTAGGAGATAACAGTATCGCTCTCTCCATTCAGTTCTCCAGCCTCCTATGATTAAATAAAGCTTAAACCTACTGAATACACAATCGAACAAGTGAAATCAATCATGGAAAAAAAGGCATAAATTGTTATTTACCATATTTTGTCTATTCAAAAGAGTCTCCTTAAGCCAACATTGTGCTGATCCATGTTTAACCACCAGCTCCTAGAGGGGGATCATGGTTAGGGTGGAGATACATGTAGATAGACATTTTAAAATATTATCTTTAAAAAATCTTTTCCTTTTGTCTTCGATTTGATACTGAGTATCAGTTCTAAGGCACAAGAATAGTAAAGGTCAGGCAATCGGGGTTAAGTGACTTATCCAGGTTCACGCAGCTGGGAAGTGTCTGAGGTCAGATTTGAATCCAGGACTTCCTGTCTCTAGGGCTGGCTCGCTATTCACTGAGCCACCCAGCTGCCCCACATCAACATATTTTTCAGATTCATCTGCAGTATGAACATTTCCTTGATCACTTTAAGTGATAAAACAATAAACCGAAGCCTAATTTGTGTAGAAGTTGCTGACTTCCAGAATGTAAATAGTCATAATGAAAATTTAGCAGTTGGCTCCCTCACGCCCCCCAGTATACGCGAAGCCTTCAGCCCTCACTAGTACAACGTCACTCCCAGAAACACAGCCTCCCCATTCCGTTCGCGCCACATTTTCATCGAAGTCTTTCAAGAATCATCCATTGAGCCTCTCAGGAAGTAAGTTCTGTTGCTGCTTTGTCTTTGTCCTCCCTCCCCTCAGCCAGCTCCAGAGACAATCCTTCCAGAGCACTCTGGAAACTGCCAGCTCTTCACATATTTCCCTGGAATTCTCCTTCGAGTGTTTATAATCGAGCAGCTCCGATCGTTCCTACGTGAAAGCATTTCTGCTCACCTTCCTTTCGCTCTTCCTGACAGTTTATCTTATAGATCAAAGCCAAAAGCACACGTTCGAGCTAACTCCAGATGGAATAGGAATGCGCAGCAAGGTAGTACAGCTGCGCCTCTCCAAACTGCCTCTCTGCCTCTTCCACTTGGTGTTTAAACACGCCGTAACCGTAGCTGTAGCCTCTGGGAGAGAGATTCATGAAACAAGTGTTATATAGCAAGATGGTTTCTTGCCTGACAGCACTTGATGACAGCATGGCAGGGCCAGTGGACTAGAGCTGAAGTCTGGCTTCTAATTCATATTATCTGTGTGATCTTGAGCAAGTCACGTAACTATCCTGAGCCTCAGTTTCCTCATCTGCAAAATGAAGGAATGGATGAGATGGCCTGTGAGTTCCCTTCGAGCTCTGCATCTACAGCCCTTCAAGCCTTGGCCAAGTCTTCCAAAGCTTCTCCTCCTCTGAAATAGCCTTTGAGAATCCAAGTGATTCATTATGAAGGGCATCACATCTCTCACATATACTACCTACAATTACCTAATCGATCTATTGGTATCCAGGGAAACTCTCTAAGATGGCAGAGCTGCCAGTGTGCATTAATGTAGAGAGTTCCTTTCAAGGATGAATCACAGAACTCTGGTCTTCTTCCCCTCATCAAAAAAAGGAAGGAAGGAAGGAAGGAAGGAAGGAAGGAAGGAAGGAAGGAAGGAAGGAAGGAAGGAAGGAAGGAAGGAAGGAAGGAAGGAAGGAAGGAAGGAAGGAAGGAAGGAAGGAAGGAAGGAAGGAAGGAAGGAAGGAAGGAAGGAAGGAAGGAAGGAAGGAAAGAAAGAAAGAAAGAAAGAAAGAAAGAAAGAAAGAAAGAAAGAAAGAAAGAAAGAAAGAAAGAAAGAAAGAAAGAAAGAAAGAAAGAAAGAAAGAAGGAAAGGAAGGAAGGAAGGAAGGAGAAAGAAAGGCAGGAAGGAAAGAAGGAAGGAAGGAAAGAATAAAGGAAGGAAGGAGGAAGGAAGGAGAAAGAGAGAGAGAAAGGAAGGAAGGAAAGAAGGAAGGAAGAAAGGAAAGAATAAAGGAAGGAAGAAAGGAAAGAACAAAGAAAGGAAGGAAGGAAGGAAAGAATAAAGGAAGGAAGGAGAAAGAAAGAGAGAAAGGAAGGAAGGAAAGAAGGAAGGAAGGAAAGAACAAAGGAAGGAAGGAAGGAAGGAAGGAAGGAAGGAAGGAAGGAAGGAAAGAACAAAGGAAGGAAGGAGAAAGAGAGAGAAAGGAAGGGAGGGAAAGGAAGGAAGGAAAGAGAGAGAGAGAGAGAGAGAGAGAGAGAGAGAGAGAGAGAGAGAGAGAGAGAGAGAGAGAGAGAGAGAGAGAGAGAGAGAGGAAGGAAGGAGGAAGGAGGGAGAAGGAAAGAAACCAACATGCATTTGAAGTCCAGAGAGTGTTCAAGAATACACCACTAGTAACTGTTTGTGAAGACTCATTCCAGAGATTCAGCCTATGGACGTCTTTAACACACACAGAAAGGACTTGGAATCTTTGCTCATCCATTCTGTATTCTCTCCCATGTATATATAGTCTCTAACCGTCAGCTATCAGTTGGCAAGTGAAGTCTGGCTTTTCCAAGATGGTCAGAACAATATGGAGAAGGATGAGGGACTGAATTCTAGAATCTTAAGTTGAGAGCTGAAGGAACCTTAGGCTACCAAAGCATCCTGCAGTCAATCAGTGATGATCTCCAGATTCACATCTGCCAGTGATAAATGGCTCCTTAAAAGCCTTGATATTGTTGTGATAAATCAGCATTTGGGACCACCGTGGTGATGTCAGCATTGGCATCCTCTCCATGTTTACAGCATCCCAAGAAAAGAGGATGGTCCCTCTCTAACTTTCTTGTTTCTGAAAGTGAAACAAAAGATGGCAAATGAAGGCAAATCAGTCACAAAACATTTATTAAGCACCTACTATATGCCAAGCACTGTGAGAAGTCCTGGGAATGCAAATGAAAGCAAAAGCCAGCCCCTGCTGTCAAGGAGCTCCAAGTCTAAGGGGGAGACAATGTGCCAAGAGCAAGAAAGAGACAGTACAAGCGGAGGAAAGGCCTTGGGTTTAAGAGGGACCCAGAACAGCTTCACATAGAAGGTGCCATTTCAGGTGGGACTTGAAGGAAGTCAGGGAAGAAGGAGGGAGCGATGAGGAGGGAGGGCGTCTCAGACAGGGGGCACAGCCAGGGAAAATGCCTAGAGGCAGGAGACCAAGTATTTTGGGGGAGGAATAGCACAGAGGGGAGGGTCCCAGGGCATAAAGGGGAATTGGAAGACCAAGGAAGGTATAAGAAGACTGAAAAGAGAGGAAGGGCCAGGTTGGAAAGGGCTACGAATGCCAGATAGAGCATTTTCTATTTGATCTGGAAGGTAATAGGGAGCCACTGGAGCTTACTCAATGGGGTTGCTGGGGTTGAAGGAGCGCCTGGTCACATCTGCACTTTAGGAAGCAGAATTTGGCAGTTGAGTGGAGGGTGGATGGGAGTGGGGAGACACGAGGAGGGAGACCGAGCAGCAGACTGGTGCAATCGTGGAAACGATGAGGGTCTTTGGGCCTGGAGCCTGGGTGGAGAGTGGGAGCTGCTTTCCCTTTGGACAGCATAGTTTCCTTGCTAAGTCATACAGGCCTAATCTGCATTTACAGTCAGAAAGCCACACGGCTACATATTTATTTTCACACTGTGATAAGCCCTCTGGTGATGGAAAGCAGTTCCCACTGCGAAACTGCCAGCAGGGTCCAGGGTCTGGATGCCATTCCCCAGCCCGCCCTCCCTCCCTACACACACACACACACACACACACACACACACACACACACACACACACACACACACACTCACACTCACACTCACACTCACACACACACACACACACACACTCACACTCACACACACACACACACTTACACACACAAGCACACTCACACATTTACACACTCACTCACACACACATGTAATACACACTCACACACTCACACTCACTCACACACTTACTCACACACTCACTCACACACATGATACAATGCTGTGGTAAGCCAGAGTTTATTGAAATGAAGCTATTTTTAACATGATTTGCTTATACTTCTTCTAAGTCCGTCTCTCAACCAGTAACTGAAAGTTTGCCAGTTTGAGGACTCGGGTCCCCAATCCGTTACATGGGTAGCTAGAAAGAATACTGTACTGGGGGGAAGTGAGGTAGAGAGAGCGCCAGACCTAGGCTTTAAGTTCAAATCTGGCCTCAGGCACTTCCTAGCTGTGTGACCCTAGGCAAGTCACTTAACCTCATTGACCCAGCCCTTACTGCTCTTCTGTTTTAGAACTGATGCGAAGACAGAAGGGGAGGGTTTAGCATTTTTAAAAAGTTTAAGTACTGTATCTGGAGGATCCAAGTACCAATCATGGTTCTACCCCCATAGCCCTGAGTGAGTCTTTCAGCCTCACTGGGGCCTGGCATCATCACATAGACAATGAAGTGCGCTGGATCATCTGCCCTCCAAGGCCATTTGAGCCGAGCATCTGGCACGGTGAGGGCTTTCCTCAGCCTAAATCCATGATCTTCACATCTCCGTTGTAGTTGTGGGTTTTCTGGCCGATGTCCATGCATTGACTAATGTCTTGTGATTGGGATTTTTCAAAATGGGTGTTTACACTGTCTTTGATGTTTAGAGAGTACTTTATATAATGCTTTAGAAGCTTCACGGTCACCTTGTTTAGTTAGATAAAGAAACAGATAAGTGTTAGGTAGATAGAGAGATGACAAGGGATAGATAAATAGATGAGAAAGAAAGAAGAAGGAAGGGAGGGAAGGAAGGAAGGGAGGAAGGAAGGAAGGAAGGAAGGAAGGAAGGAAGAAAGAAAGAAAGAAAGAAAGAAAGAAAGAAAGAAAGAAAGAAAGAAAGAAAGAAAGAAAGAAAGAAAGAAAGAAAGAAAGAAAGAAAGAAAGAAAGAAAGAAAGAAAGAAAGAAAGAAAGAAAGAAAGAAAGAAAGAGAAAGGAAGGAAGGAAGGATGGGAGGGAGGAAAGAAGGAGGGAAAGAGAAGGAAGGAAGAGAGAGAAAGAACTCTTGCCTGGTATTGGGAATACAAATACAAATCTAAAAAAAAAAGACATCCCTTCCTTCAAGGGCCTTCCATTCAAATGGGAAAAGACAGCCAAGATAAGCAAGTTGGAATATTGAGGGAAATGTCCCAAAAGTCAGCCTCAGAGGCTGGTGAGGAGGGAGCTCCACTGGCCCATACAATTCTTTGCGCAGCTGTCCAGAGCAGGAACTGGGTAAAAGAGGTACGTCGTAGTCTCCCACATTTCCATTTTCCAGGTTTGGTGAGCTGCCCGATGCTCAGCCTCTCGGCTAACCTGTGTGATAGGCGAGACGAGGACCTCAGTGTTTCTGAGATCACATTTTCTCCACTTCAGCCCCCATGTTCTGTAGACTGCAGGATCCTAGCAGCCAAAAGGGGATTCCAAAGCCGTCTAGGCAACCACCTCATTTGAGTACCACGAGGGAAACCTTTTGCCCAAGTTCCCAAGATCCTGGAGCTCGAGATGGCAAGATCCCAGAGAGGCTCCCTGACTGGTCCAGCCTCACTGAGGTCCCTGAATGGTAACTGAAGCAGGATGCAAAGCCACTCCCCCCATTGCGAGTCCCCACGCTCTCTGCCCTCCTATACTTCCTGTGTTAACATTGAGCCGTTGGGGGCTTCCTTCCTTGTGGGCTAAATGAAGGGAGTAAATTATAGTTCTGGTAACTGGTTTGTTTTCCCAGCTAATAGGCTGGTTGTTTAACACCCTTTTGATGTGATGAGAGGCCTTAATGAGGACACTTCGATAAACAAACTCTTGGGTCCAGAATGTTGGCCCGGGCTCAGCTTCCTAATTTGCTGGTTGCTGATAGACATTAAGTCCCAGGTAAACATTCCCCGGGACGGATATGATGAAGGAATGAATGAGCCCTTCTTTCACCATCCTTGCAATGACTAATAATCATTGGATTTCTTTTTCTTCTATTCTTGTTACCGATTTTTTCTGCAGACGTGAGGAGAAAATGTGCGCCCCCCCCCATATTGGTGCCATTTTTAAGTGGGGGGAAGGAGACACCTGATATTCACAACAGGAGGGAGTGAAGGAGCTTTGCCGTTTGCTCTTGCAGAGGGCAGGGACGGCAGAAAGGAGCTCGTGTCCTTTTCTTAGGAGGCTGGTGGCTTGGGAACCCTTGAGAGACAGACAGGCCTATTTGGAAGATCCTCAATAGGGTCATGAAAGCTTGGAAGGGAATCCAGCGATTTCAGAAGTGTTCCATCAGGGCAGCTCCTGAGACGATGTTGGCATCCATTTATTTGGGTTTGTTTATTTTCTTATGGGGAACTCGGGGTGTGGAGTCTCCTTTCATCAATGGACATCAGCCTCTTGTCTGTATCTTCTGGTCTCAGAGTACCTGCATTGTGAAAGGGATGTGACTTGCTCGCCCACTTCTAGCAAGCAAGTGTCCATCCATAGCTTGGTATGTTACAGACATGGTGCTAGAAAATGGGATATGCATGAGAGGCAGAACTTGAGCCTGGGCTCTCCTCGGTCCTCTCTGCCAAGCTAGCTCTCAGCCACTCCTGAAGCTAAAGCTGGGCAAAGACTGGGGTCCCATGTGATGCCCTAATTACTGAGACTTCTGGGAGTGAGGAGAACCAGCAGAGGCCATGATGCCGAATAGAGATCTCTCCTACGTCACACCCAACGAGAGACTGGCAGACCACCACGACAGCACTGAGCCTGTTGCGTTAACTCCAGGGCTTCTGACCACCTCCAGAACCACATCAAAAACCCTCTGTTTGACCTCTGAAGCCTTCAGCCCCCGGCCGGCCCCCTGCTACCTGCCTTGTCTTCTTCTACTTTACTCGGCTGTCCCGCGAGCTCCTGGCTAGTTCTTTCTCTGCATGCCAGGATCCATGCCATAATGAGAGCCTCTGGAGGCTTCTTTCCCCTTTAAGGGAGAGATCAAGTCTGAGTCAAGAAGGTAGAAGGTCAGACCAAGCCTAGTAATGGAAAACTGCCTTCTAAGCTCAGCCACACAATGCCCCTCTGCCCTCCCTTTCTAAGGCTTCTTGCCTTGTCAAAAACCAGATGGAGTTTTTAATGCTACCACATACCACATGGATAGAAGATAAAGTATCAGTCAGTTAGTCTACTGCCTGTAAACACTAATTAGGTGCCTACTGTTTACAGAGCAAGGTGTGAATCACTAAGAAAGTAGGGAGCTTACAAGTTGTCCTTGCTCTATAAAAGAACCGAATTGCTGTGGTTCAAAGAGAGGAAGGAAGGAAGGAAGGAAGGAAGGAAGGAAGGAAGGAAGGAAGAAAGAAAGAAAGAAAGAAAGAAAGAAAGAAAGAAAGAAAGAAAGAAAGAAAGAAAGAAAGAAAGAAAGAAAGAAAGAAAGAAAGAAAGAAAGAAAGAAAGAAAGAAAGAAAGAAAGAAAGAAAGAAAGAAAGAAAGAAAGAAAGAAAGAAAGAAAGGGAAGACAGAAAGAAAGAAGAAAGGGAAGACAGAAAAGAAAGAAAAAAGGAATGCCCAAAGAAAGGAGAAGGGAAGGAGCAAAGAAAGGGGAAAAGGATGGAAGGAAGGGAAAGAAGGAAAGGAGTGAAGAAGGAAGGGCAGGAGGGAGAGAGGAAGGAGAAAGAAAGGAAGAGAGGAAGAAAAAAGAAAGTTACTTCATCTGAGAAAGAGAATAGAAAGAACACCTTCCCCACATACAGATTATCTTTATAGGCTGCTGCTGAAGGTCAGCAGCCCTTTATTTCACCCAGAACCATTTTATCCCATATGTTTGTTGTCATAACAGCAAGATTCTTATCTGGAAAACAATCTCTTTTCACCACATTTTGTACCTAACTTATTATAGCACATGAATCTCTAAATCCAGACCCATTATTCCTTCATGAAATAGAGTCTATTTATCTATGTCTATTGGGACTGGGGAGAATTTATGAAAGAGATATATGCTGTGCAAACTTTAAATATTTTCCCAGCAGCTCTACAGGGCCAACTCTCTTATCCCCATTCTGTTTTCCAGCAAGGCTGGCCTCTATATTCTTCCTTTACTTTAGCTTTCCTTCCTCTGCACCTTTGCTCAGGCTGTTCCCTATGCCTGAAGTGTTCTCCCTCTTTATATCCACCTTCTGGAATCTTTGGCTTTCTTAAGCCTCAGTTCAGGTTCCAGCATCTTTGCAAGGTCCTTCCCATCTCCCAGCAGTTACTGCTCTTTCTCCCCCCCCCCAAATGATATGTAAACCTTAGACCACAATATAAATGTTTATGTTTATTATTACTATTTTTATATTCTCTTATATGACTTATTTGTGTGTGATACTCCCCAGTGGAATGTAAGCTCTTTGAGGGCAGGGACTCTTGTTGGTCTTTTTCTCTCCTTTGCCTGGCATAGGACCTTGTTCACAGTTGACACTGAATTAATGCTTCTTAAATTGAATGGGTAAGAGGGTCTGTAGCTACTCCCACTTAAAGATCATAAATCCAGGATGTGATAAAGACTCAGCCCAGGCTCTTCCTCTGCTTAGAAGAGACATTAGTTCATCAAAGGCTATATGTAAGAGTGTAGTGAAGTGGTGTCGCCATCTTGGCAAGGAGTGGCCATATTTATCCAATAACAGATTTTAAAAATATGGAAGCACTCATGACTCAAGTATGGTGATGGTGGGGAGTTAGAAGTGTTTGTTGAGTGATTGAATGAATGATCTGAACCTCAGGGAGGTCAAGTAATCAGAGTGACAAAGTTTGAAGAGCCAGAACAAGGTTAACCCTGTATTTTGATTCATTGTTTGTTTTTTTCACCAAAGCCTCAGTGGTAATCAGTGAAAATATTTCAATCTAATGGCGGTGGAGCAAGAGGACTTGGGTCAAATCTCAGCTTTCCTACTTACCACCTTTGTGATCTAGACCTGACTACTTTGACTTTCTAGCGTTCAGTTTCTTCGAGTGTAAAATAGCTCACATTCATATAGCTCTATGTGGTATTCAAAACTCTGCAGGTATGTTATCTCATCTGATCCTCACGGGAGAGTTTAGATTTAGGTTTTTATGCTAATATAAAAGTTCTAAAGTCATTTTGTGGTCGCCAATTTTAAAATATTACACTTAAGTCAAAATGACTTTTAGCCGCTTTATTTACAAAGAGGTGGAAAGAGTGAAGGTGGAGAAATGTAGATAAAGAGACAGAAAGGTCTGCCTAGCTACAAATCCCCTAAGTTTGATCCTAATGTCTCTGGACCGCAAATGTGAATCTCACCAGAATCCAGAGTCCTAATTAGGAAGCCAAAATCTGAAGAGCAGGAGATGCTGACGAATCCACTGAGAACCTTCAGTGCTCGAGGCAAAGACCACCAAGAATCTCATCAGAGCTCACGATGAAGGGAATGTCCTACCCAAGCGCCAGTGAGCAGAGAAGGTCTCCTCACCCAAGAACCAAGGAAGGAATCATTCCACTCACCACGGCAAGCCAATGTAGGATCCAGGGAAAGAGTCTCCTCCTCTAGTCTGGCTTTAGCAACAAAAGGGTCCAAATTGGCAGAATCACCTCACCTCCCCCCCCCACTCTCTTGCCCCTTGAACAGCTCTTTCCCCCAAGCCAATTTGAAGAAAGATTTCTAGGAATCTTGAGGAACACCAATAACAACAAAAAGAATCATGCAAAAATGCATTAAAATATTTCAGTATTAAATTAAATCCTGCCAGTAATACAGTTTGGGATTAGCATTCATGAAGAGGAATCTCGAATACCAGCAACAAAATCACACAGATATTAAAGCCACAATATTTCAATATCAAACTCGTCCATAGAAACATTAAAGCAGTTTGGAATGAACCTTCCTTCCCAAGCGTAAGCAACAAGAGTTCATCTGCATGGAAACCTATTCAGTCAGCTCCTGGGGGTTCCTCTCAAGGCTTTTCACAGGAAAGGCAGCTCAGCACTTCGGACAGAAGCCCGATTTTGAAGTCAAAATCACTCACTAGCTCTGTGATCTTGGGTGCTTCATCTCTCTGGGGCCTCAGTTTCCTGTTTGTTAAAGGGTAAGTTGAGACTAGTTGATTGCTAAGGTCCCTTCCAGCTCTAGAAACCCATGATTTTAGCAGACGAGCAGCATCCTATAAGAGGACAGAGTTCTGGACTTAGCCTCATGGAGACCTGGGTTCAAATCCTACCTCAGATACTTATTGGTTGTCTGATTGGGGACAGATCACTTGTTTATCTTCCTTGGGTCTCGGTTTCTTCATCTATAAAATGGGAATAATAACATCATGTTCCTTAAGGACAGGGATAAGGATCATACGAGATCAAGTACAGAAAAGTATTCCTCAAGCTCACATCGATATCAGGAATTGTTATCACTCTGATCTGGACTCGGAGAGAAGCAGCCCAGCCTGAGGTTCAGGTCCCTCTTCCCTGCCCTCTTCCCTTCCTCCCAGGCTACTCCTTGTTCATGTGTCTGCTGGTTGTTACTGTCGCTGGGCAGCTTGCCATGGGTGAGCTCGAGGGGAGCTCGAGGGGAATTGGAGCTTCGTGTCTGCACTGAAGCAGGACGGGGGCTTAAGGCAGACAATAGACTGTAGAGCCCTTGGTTTCAAGTGATGTGTTGGAGAGACAGAGACCAGGAAGGGCTTTTGTGCAGGGTGAGTCATGGAGGAGGAAGGACTCCTCTGGGCCAGACCAGTGAAGCATCGCTCTTATGGGACATGGGCCAGGATGGAGGAAGGGTTTTATTAGAGGGAGATTATTTCTGTCAATGGGTTCTTTGTTGTGTGCGTGTGAGTGTGTGTGTGTGAGTATGTAAGTGTGTGTGTGTGTGCGCACACTCACGCACTAGTGTGTGTGTGTATTTACCCAGACTTTGGCTTTATTAGAGGAGGATTGTTTCTGTCAATGGGTTCATTGTTGTGTGTGTGTGTAAGTGTGAGTGTGTGAGTGTGAGTGTGTGAGAGTGTATGTGTGAGTGTATTTACCCAGACTTTGGCTTTATTAGAGGAGGATTGTTTCTGTCAATGGGTTCATTGTTGTGTGTGTGTGTAAGTGTGAGTGTGTGAGTGTGAGTGTGTGAGAGTGTATGTGTGAGTGTATTTACCCAGACTTTGGCTTTATTAGAGGAGGATTGTTTCTGTCAATGGGTTCATTGTTGTGTGTGTGTAAGTGTGAGTATGTAAGTGTGTGTGTGTGCGAGTGTGTGTGTGTGTTTACTCAGACTTTGGCTTTATTAGAGGAGGATTGTTTCTGTCAATGAGTTCATTGTTGTGCGTGTGTAAGTGTGAGTGTGTGAGTGTGAGTGTGTGAGAGTGTATGTGTGAGTGTATTTACCCAGACTTTGGCTTTATTAGAGGAGGATTGTTTCTGTCAATGGGTTCATTGTTGTGTGTGTGTAAGTGTGAGTATGTAAGTGTGTGTGTGTGTGTGAGTGTGTGTGTGTGTTTACTCAGACTTTGGCTTTATTAGAGGAGGATTGTTTCTGCCAATGAGTTCATTGTTGTGCGTGTGTAAGTGTGAGTGTGTGAGAGTGTGTGTGAGTGTATTTACCCAGACCTTGGCTTTATTAGAGGAGGATTGTTTCTGTCAATGAGTTCATTGTTGTGCGTGTGTAAGTGTGAGTGTGTGAGTGTGAGTGTGTGAGAGTGTATGTGTGAGTGTATTTACCCAGACTTTGGCTTTATTAGAGGAGGATTGTTTCTGTCAATGGGTTCATTGTTGTGTGTGTGTAAGTGTGAGTATGTAAGTGTGTGTGTGTGTGTGAGTGTGTGTGTGTGTTTACTCAGACTTTGGCTTTATTAGAGGAGGATTGTTTCTGCCAATGAGTTCATTGTTGTGCGTGTGTAAGTGTGAGTGTGTGAGAGTGTGTGTGAGTGTATTTACCCAGACCTTGGCTTTATTAGAGGAGGATTGTTTCTGTCAATGGGTTCATTGTTGTGTGTGTGTGTGTAAGTGTGAGTGTGTGAGAGTGTGAGTGTGTGAGAGTGTGAGTGTGTGAGAGTGTATGTGTCAGTGTATTTACCCAGACCTTGGCTTTATTAGAGGAGGATTCTTTCTGTCAATGGGTTCATTGTTGTGTGTGTGTAAGTGTGAGTGTGTGAGAGTGTGTGTGTGTGAGTGTATTTACCCAGACCTTGGCTTTATTAGAGGAGGATTGTTTCTGTCAATGGGTTCATTGTTGTGTGTGTGTGTGTGTAAGTGTGAGTGTGTGAGTGTGAGTGTGTGAGAGTGTGTGTGTGTATTTACCCAGACTTTGGCTTTATTAGAGGAGGATTGTTTCTGTCAATGGGTTCATTGTTGTGTGTGTGTGTGTAAGTGTGAGTGTGTGTAAGTGTGAGTGTGTGTGTATAAGTGTGTTTACCCAGACTTTGGTTCCTGGCCCCAATGAATCATTTACTTTTGACATTGTTTTATTGCTAGGAGCCTATGGCTAGGCTCAGAGGAAAAATGTCCCAATCTCCAAGCTGAAGGAACCTCCAAAGTAATCCAATCCAATCTACATCTCAGTGGTTGGGTCAAGCAGTCAGTTGACAAACTCCCCAGTCCACGGGGCTTTTGGTTCATGTCTTCATTTCCTCCTTCAACAACTATGTACTAAGCACACATTTGGGGCCAGATGCTACACTAGGCTCAAGGATACAAGGACAAAAAGGAGGCTCCATTCCATGGAGAAGTCACTCAACACAGGTTTTCCTCCGTTTTCTCATCTATAAATGAGTATTATGACACCTGTTGCAGCAGTCTATACCGTCTGGTTTTAGCACACTGTCTGGCACACAGTAAGCGCTAAATAAATGCTTATTATTTCCTGTTATTTGGCTGCTTCGCTGTCCCATCCTCAAGGCTCGTCCCCAGTAAATGGTGTCCATTCAGGCTCACTGACAAGCCTTTAGCTGTTCTCTTTCCTTTGGCAGAAGCCTAAAAACCTCCCAGGAAGTGGAGCTCGCCATTCCCGAAGCCTCTTTGTCGGGGTACCGGTTCTCCTGAAGCCTAAATGTGCCTCTTGGGTTACTTCGGGCCAATGCCTGCTAGAACGGAAAGCAGAATGATTCAGCACTCCCAGGTCCCAGGTTCAGATTCTGCCTCGCATTCTGAGTCTCCTTTGGGACCCGAGGCAAGTCCTCGAGAGCCAGACAAGTAAAACCATGGCTCCTGGTGGCCTTTTCCTCTGCATTGTTTGGCTCTTAAAAACCCGGGAATGGCACCTCTGGTGTCTGTGGGGGCGTTTAATGAAATGGTGCTACACGAACAAGGCTGGTTCTCGTCAGTCGCTGTTCGAGGATGGTGGGTCGGCCAGAGCTAGAGGACCAAGAGGATGGGATGGGGCATCCTGGCCTCGGACACTCGCCCGGGTGGCCTGGAGCAAGTCTCTGGCCTCAGTTTCCTCATCTTGAACACACTTGCACACTCACACACACTTGCACACACACATGCACACTTGCACATGCACACACATGCACATATGCACACGTGTGCCCTTTATAATACAAGAGCTTTGAGAGCAGCCACTGCTTTTGCTTCGGTCTCTGCAGCCTTGAGACTCAGGACGTCAATGAGAGAAGGACTAACCGAATGGATGAACGATTGAATGAATCCAACAAAGACATCAGCCTCTCAGGGTCCAGAGGACAGAAGGCGCAGGACTCCCTCCTCGCTTGCAGCTGTTTGTTTTCATCACTTCCATCAGTGACCTGGACAGAAGCCTGGCGGGGTAGAACACGCGCCGCTGGGAAAGGGTTCACTTCTCGGTGGATTGAGGGAAAGAGTCGCCGTAACGAGCCACAGACCCCGGTCTGGCAGTGGAAGACGGGGAAGGAAACTGGGCCCTGAGCGCTGATGGAGGCAAGGGGTGACCCTGGTCCTCCAGGCCCCCTTCCTTCCCCAGACCCGCAGAGGAGGAGCTCCCAGAGTGCTCGAGCCGCCGGGGAGAGGGGCCCGAGGACTAGGAGACCTGACTCTTCCGCTGTGCTTTGTGGCCAGGTGTGCCTCGCACGGGTGTTCTCATTTGATTCTCGTACCCCTGCCTTGTTTTTCAGGCATGTCCTACTCTTTATCAACCCATTTGGGGTTTTCTTGGCAGAGATACTAGAGGGGTTGGCCATGTCCTTCTCCGGCTCATTTTACAGATGAGGAAACTGAGGCAAACAGGGATAAGTGACCTACCCAGGGTCATACAGCAGTTAAGTGTCTGAGGCCAGACTCTTTCTGACTCCAGGCCCGGCACTTACCTAACCACCCCTGTCTCTGCATTATAAATGGAGAGATGGAGGCTCTGGGAAGTTAACCAAGTTACTTAGAGTCATATAGTTGCAAGTGTGTAAGGCAGGACTTGAACCTGGGTCTCTTACTCCAAGACCAGTACACAACCCAGGACTCTACATTGCCCATCCAAGAATATGAAGAATAAAAATAATTATACATTACACAGGATATATACTACTATGACAATGATGATTATTACATATGCCGTGTACATATTACATGTAATAGTCAAGATTTATTTTAATTTATTTTTATCAATTATTATTTTATTATATGTAGTAATTATGACATATAATTAAATATTATTAATATTTAATATTATTATTATAGTTACACATTGCTTTCAGTTGTATCACCTAAGGCTTGGACTTCACCTCCTTGTGCCTCAGTTTCCTCATTTGTAAATGGAGGAGGTGGGACTCTGAGATCCTATAACATGTCTGGTAACTCCACCAGAAACTAGAAGGAACCTTCGAGGTCCAACTGGCCCAACCCCCCTGATTTACAAAAGAGGAAACTGAGGCCCAGGGAAATTTGAGCAACTTGCCCAAGATGACATGGGCAGCCAATAGGATCTGCGATGGTGCCCTAGATGGTCCACGGCCCGATCAGTGCTTTTCCCAGGGCACCAGGCTGTGGATTCCTCCTCGGTCACCATCCTCGTCAAGCTGGCCCAACCTCAGAACAAGCAGCCCAGATGGGCCTGGCTGGGCAGTGGCCTGGCGGCCATCATCCGGCTTCCTCCTAGCTGTGGTTTAGCAGTTTCCACCTCAGCTCTTAACTCCCCCTTGATTGCGGCGGCCTCTGCTTAGAGAGTGGATTTCACGGGTCTCCCCGGTCTGGCATTCGCCAAGGCGGCCTCTCCCTGTTACTAAGTAAAATAATCAATCATTAAGCGAGATGGAGTTAAGCAATCACACATTGGCGAAGCTGCCTCTGTCTTTGGAGACGGGGAAGCCGGGGTCAGCGCCTGGCCGCGTGTTAATTTATAATCATTTAAAAGGCGAATGGATGGTGTTTTTAATTCAATGACACAGCTCTGTGAATTTGGAGTTTCGATCTGGGGCCAAGTTTTCGCTGCCTGTTTTCCATCTTGCTTGAACTTAAATGTTAGATTATAAGATGCGATATTGTCGCCATATGTTACAACCTCTGTTAATCAGATCTCAGGCAACCAGAATTCCCCTCCCCTTCCCCATCCTAAGCCCTTGCACGGGGTTAGGAGGAAGGACGAGAGATCTAACCAAGAGGGGTGAAGAAGGGGCAGTCCTCGCCTTAGGAAGAACTTGAGACAAGGCCAGAGGCAGGTGAGCTCCAGGAATGATTTAGGCAGGCATTCAGGAGTGCTTATAGAGCACCTACTATGTGCACTTATGAGCACCTACTATGTGCATTCCCACCGTGGACGCTGGGAATGAAGACAAAAATGAAGCGGCGACTGCCTCCAAGGAGCTTCTATCCTACGATCACCAAGCACGGATCACAGCCTGCTACGTGCTGCTGGCACAGAAGCCCCTCGAGGGCCAACACCGCCTTTTGCTCTTTCTGTATCTCTAGCCCATAGCAGGCGCTTAATTAATGCTGCTCGGTCTGATTCGATCAATGGGGGCACTTCAAAGACGGGGGCTTCAGCTGGGCTTCATGTTGAGAATCACCCTGAACCCACTGCCCAGCCCTCTGGGGGATGGAGCTCTCAGGGGCCGAAGATGAGCCGGGGGGGAGAAGCTCTGTCCTTTGTGGCTGTTCAAGACCCAGCCTTCTGGGGACCATCAGTGGGGGGGCCTGGGGCTCCCTGGATGAAGATGGAGTCACAGGAGCCTGGACAGTCAGCTCACCGCAGAGCTCAGCAGCTCGGGACAAGAGAGGATGCTACAGACGGAGCCAATGAGAGCAATGATGGGCATTTTTATGATGTTGAAGGTGGTGTTCAAACACTTTCTCCAGGGATGGGGACAATCCTAGTGAGATTAGCAAAGACTACCCTTGAGCCAAAGCTTGAAGGCGCTAGGGGAGAGGGGAGATCGCTGGCATCAGGAAGCTGCGGCTTTGATTTCTGCCTTACACACTACCTGTGTGACTGTGGGCATTTGGAGTTAGATGACTTATCCAGGGTCACTTAGCTAGGAAGTGTCTGAGGCCAGATTTGAATCTACAACTTCCCAACTCCAGGCCTGGTTCTCTATCCGTTGATCCACCCAGCTCTCCCTGAGCCTTAGTTTTAAGGACAATTAAACTATCCAGGCCGTCAAAGATGAGATAGATCTGATGTTGTTAACGGTAAATGTTTGGGTTGAGACTGAATATATTATTTAGTGGTCACCAGGGATTTAAATTCTAAATCCCAATGAAATACTCAAGTCAGAATGGAATTTTATGGTGGTTTATTTACAATAGAAGGAAGAAATTAAGAAGGAGAAAGAGGGAAAGGAGTAAAGATCTACTCTGGCCTGGCCTCAGCCAGGAGGAGTTCAGAAGCCTCTCAGCCAAGGGGCCTTCCCAGAAGATTAAATCTAGCTCAGCTCCCAGCTAGGAGGCTTCCTCCAAGATGAGGGGCCTCCTTGGAGGCTGGTGTCTTCAGAAAGCCAGGGAAAGAGGATTCCGCCTTAACACTCACCAGATGGTCACCTAAGGGAAGCAGTGTCAGGTCTCCATGCAGTTCTTTACATCACTTCCTATGTCTCACATGTACCAATGGTGGCTTAAACTTGGCTTAGGGCAGTCCAAGGGGTCAGTCAGTTGTTTCTGATTTGTCACTTGCCAGCACACATGGGTCACCGACCATCCTCCCCCACACTTAATCCTTAAGTAGGGGTGTCTACATTCCTGGTTGCTAAAATTCTAAAGACTAAGCAGGGTGGAGTAAATCTAAAATTCACAATGCTCAGAAAGAAAGGCAAAGAGCTGTGTGACTTTGAGGAAGTCATTTCCCCATCTTGGTCCTTCCACCTAGAATGTGGCTGACGAGTCAGGGGCAGCAGCCATGTCCCCATTTGAGCTTGAAGAGAAAACTCTCTGAAAGGACAGTGTGTTATTAAAAGCAATTCCACCCTCTTCCTGCTTCTTTTTTCTCCAGTTAGCATGTTAGATCTGGGCTCACTTTCTACAACCTAGAAACCAGTCAGATGTGATTTTCTTTTAAAGACTTGTTTGTTCTATCTTTCCCAGAGCCCAAAGGGGCATGCACGATCCTCCAAGACCATAGAATGGTCCTCTTTTCAGCTCAGAGCCCCAGAAAAGTGAGTCTTCCATGGGCAGGGCCTCCCAAAATGTGCCAGGCTGCCTGCCTCTGAGGGCTCAGCTTTCCCCCAAATGGCCATGAGTCTCCAGGGTGGAGGGAGGGTGCCAGGGGATGGGGACACTCTTTGTGGAGGCAGAGCCCTTGGGGCCTTGAAAACAGTTTTTTCTCATTAGACCACAAGGCTCAGCTGCTGTTCAGTAGAAATTCAAGGATGGTGGTCATTCGTTTCTGACCTTTCGTTCTAAGCGGAAGCCCTGGGGATCTCCAGCACCTTTTAAGAATAGACATTTAAGCATGATTATAACCAGGCAGCTCAAGGGTCCAGGGGCAAGCAACAGGAACAAGGGAATAGTTAAGAGCTGGCTTAAAAGGCAGGGCTCGTCTATACTCACACTGCTGGTGCCAGAGAGGGAGATGGGGGAGAAACAAACATTAAGAGCTTTCTGTGTGCCATGCACTGTGTTCAGTGCTTTGGAAATGATCTCATTTGATCCTCACAACAACCCTGGAAGATTATCTCCATTTTACAGATGAGGAAACCGAGGCAGGAAGAGATTAAATGGCTTGCTCAAGCTCACATGGCTGGTGCAAAAGCAGGTTTTGAATCAAGGAATTCCTTTTTTATTTCCTTCTTCTTAAACTCTCTCCAAGGACAGATTCAAAGGCAGAAGAGTGGTAAGAACCAGACTTGGGGTGAAGTGACTTGCCCAGGGTCACACAGTTATGAAGTATCTAAGGTTAGATTTGAACCCAGGCCCTCCCATATCCAGGCCTAGTACTTTATCCATTATACCACCTAGGTACTCTACCTTCAAGCTGTTCCTCCTCCAGTACTTCATTCACTCTTCCAAGCTGTGTGACCTGAGGCGAGTCACTTAATCTCTCTCTAACTCTATGTCCTCATCAGTAAAATGAGGATAATAGTATCATGTACCTTGAGGGGATGCTGTAAGGCCATGTCAAGCATTTGGCTAAGTTTAAAGGAGTGCCATAAATGCTAGCTTTTGTCTGAAGATACAGGAACTTTCTGGCTATGAAGCCAACAAGACTCCAGTAAAGGTTTACAGCTAGTATATGAGGTTTGTCCCAAGACCTGTGGATTAATCGATCAATCAATGAACATTGAATAAGTTCCTAACATGTGCAAAGTATTGTGCTAAATGCTGGGGCTCCAGAAAAGGAGCAGAAGACAATCCTGCCCACAAAGAGACCATAATCTGCTGGGGAAGACAACAAATGAGCACAAATGAGCCATATCTGCAATACATGAGAAATAATTAAGAGGGAAGGAACTAGAATTAAGAGGAGGTAGGAAAGATTTCCTGGAAAATTTGACATTTTCGTTGAGACTTAAAGGAAGTCAAGGAAACCAGGAGATGGAGATGAGGGGGAGAGCGTTTGAGGTGTGTGGAAAGAGCCAGAGAAATTGCTCAGGGAGGGGAGGTGGGAGTGTATTGTTTGTGCCGTAGCCAAGAGGCCACTGTCACTGAATCCAAGAGTGTGTAGGGAAGTGAGGTAGGAGGCAGGAGGGACTGGGTTGTGAATGCCAAACAGAGCTCCTGGTGATAGTGGGGAGCTACTGATGTTTATTAAGTAGGGAAGATGACGTGATCAAACCTGGGCTTTAGGACAATTACTTTGGTGGCTGGATGGAGGATGGGTGGGAGTGAGGAGAACCTTGAGGCAGGCCCACTCCTCAGTAGCTATTGCAGTGGTCCAAGGATGAGGGGATGAGGGTCAGGGTGGAAGATGAGGAAAAGAAGGGAGACTATCAAGAGATGCTGCAAAGGGGAAATTGACAGGCCTGGGCACCATGTTGGATATGGTGTGTGTGGGGGGGGGGTGAGGATCCCAGTCTGACACTGAGGGACTCTAATAGGAAAGTGGTGGGGAAGGGGGAGGATTTAGAGGAAGAGTGAGTTTAAGATGTCTACTGGATATCCAGTTTGAGATCTTTACAGCAGTTTGATATACAAGATTGAAGGTCCATTGGGGCAGGATGTGCAGATTTGAGAATAATCTGTATTGAGATAGTAATTCAATCCACAGAAGCCAATGAGATCAGCAAGTGACGTAGTATAGAGAGAGAGGAGAAGAGTGCCTAGGAGAGAATCCTATGGGCAGCTATGGTAGAGGGCATGATCTAGATGAAAATTCGGCAAAGAAGACTGAGAAGGAGTAGTCAGATGGGTAGGAGGAGAACCAGGAGACAGGGGGGTCCTGAAAACCTAGAGAAGAGAATGGATCTTGAAGAGGAAAGAGTGGCCAGCCATGTCAGAGGCTTCAGGGAGGATAAGGAGAGCGAGGATGGAGAAAAGGCCCTTCTTTTTTTCATGGTCACTGGGTCCCCCTAGCTCTCCCCAATTCCAGCTTCTTCTGGCTCCTGGTGTTGGCCCAACCATTCCCTCCTCTTCACTGAGCTGCAGATGCTCTGAACCTGGGCACAAGTCCTGGTGAAGAGGGAGATGGACAGGCCTCCTTGGCGAGACATCATTAGAGACTGCTGCCTGCAGAGTTTGGCAGCTGCAGGTGCTAAATTAAGTCATCAAGAATCCATTAGAACCTAATTAAGATGTCAAAGTGCATAGAAAAAAGGAAGGGGGGGAGCTTTGAAGAGAAGGCAAGACTGCTTAAGAATGTACTTTAGTTTGGGACTAAATAAATGGCCCCAGATTGTTCTGTTCCTCTGGGACTCGAGAGTCTCGTATCTCCCAATGGAAAGTCTAGTCTCTTCTAATATCCTGAAACTAATGTGCAAGTCAAGTCACATCAAATCAAGTCGGGGTGCATTTATTAAGTACCTACTGTGTGCCATGCACTAGGAATACAAAGAAGAACCAAACTATGGTCTCTGCTCTCAAGGAGCTCCCAAGCTAATGAGGAGACGACATGAAACCAACCAAGTACCATGTAATAAATGTAATAACAGCTTACGCTGGCTCCGGCACGATTCCATTTCCAACACAATATCTCTTCCTGCACACATTTCTCACTCGTGTCCCCCCCCCCATACACCTATATTCTCGGACTGGGCTTCACCATCTCTTCTTGTCTGAAGTATTACAATCCCCTCCCCACAACCCTCCCAGTTTCCAGCCTCTTCTCCTTTCAGTATTCACCACTGATATACCATACTGAAGATACAGGTCTTGCTGCATCGTTCCCTGTTGGGGATGCCTCATGGGTTCCCATTGGCCTCGAGGATGAAATATAAATTCCATGTTTTGCCTTTGATAAACTGACTCTAGCCTGTCTGTTGAGACCGATTACATGCTATTTTATAGGCATATTGGACACATGACATGCCATCTCCCACCTCTTTGCTTTTGGACAGGCTGCCTGCCATACCTGGAATAGGCTTCCTCCATGTCCTGCTATTCCTTGTTCCTTTCAAGACTCCGTTTAGACACCATCACCAATGAGAGGACTTTTATGATGTCTGGCTCTTAGCGCCTTCTCTCTTCGCCCCAAAATGATTGTCAAAACTTAGTTTGCATTTAGCTTGTATTTATTTACATGCGTGCATGCTTGTATTCCCCATCCAGCAAATAGAATATCAGCTCTTAGAGGCCAAGGACTGATTTGTGCTTCCCTTTGTATCCCCAGTATCAGGCATACAGGAGGTGCCTAATGAATGTTTCTTGATTGATTATTAATTGGATGAGGGCAAGAGACAGCTTAATTTTTATATTTATATTCCCAGTTCCTCGTACAGTGCTGTTACATAGTAGGAGCTTAATAAATGCTGGTTGAAATTAATCAAATCAAATTGACTAAGAGTTATGTCATAAGAGATTTTAGTTGAAGGAACCAGTAACCTGGAGGTGAGGGAGGATGATGATCAATCATCATTCATTTATTAAGTACCCTACTGTGGGCCAGGCTAGATGTTTACATACTATCTGAGGAGATAAGTACATCTATTTTTTAAAATACGATACAAGGAATAACTAAGTAGTACAGTGGAGAGAATGCCAGGCCAGGGGTTGGGAGGACCTGAATTTAAATCTAGTCTTGGACACTTCTTAGCTATGTGACTTTGGACAAGTCACTTAACCCCGATTGCCTAGACCTTGCCACCTTTCTGTCTTAGAATTGCTACTAAGACAGAATGTATGGATTATGAATACAAATACACACACACACACACACTCATTCTTATTTTGAACTTCTCTGCAACTGGCCCATTTAGGTACGTAGGTAGATAGATAGATAGATAGATAGATAGATAGATAGATAGATAGATAGATAGATAGATAGATAGATAGATAGATTAGATGAATGGATAGATAGATAGATAGATAGATAGATAGATAGATAGATAGATAGATAGATAGATAGATAGATAGATAGATAGATAGACAGATGGATGGATGGATGGATGGATGGATAGAGAGATAGATAGACAGATAGACAGATAGATAGACAGACAGATAGATAGATGACTGATAGATAAATGATAAATGACAGATAGATGGATAGATAGATAAATAGATGACAGACAGATAGACGAATGGATAAACATATGGGTGGATAGATAGATAGATAGATAGATAGATAGATAGATAGATAGATAGATAGACAGATAGATGGATGGATGGATAGACAGATGGATAGCTAAATAGACAGACAGATAGATAGACAGATGGATGGATAGTTAAATAGACAGACAGACTGATAGATAGATGGATAGATGGATGGATGGATGGATAGACAGATGGATAGCTAAATAGACAGACAGATAGATAGACAGATGGATGGATAGATAAATAGACAGACAGACAGACAGATAGATAGATAGATAGATAGATAGATAGATAGATAGATAGATAGATAGATAGATAGATGGATGGATGGATGGATAGGTAGATAGATAGACACACAAATCTTCTGATTACAGAGAAAACCCAGGTCAAAGAAGCCATCTAGCCCTCAAGAACATCAGTATGTATATTTTTTCCACCATCGTTGGCTGGCTGTCTCCACTCTGGCACTGCAGTCTGGGTCTTGTCAGCTGGGCAGGGAGGCTGCCACTGGCCTGACACCTGGACCTCCTTAGCCTGGATTGGCCCAGAATTCTGAGACAGAAGCTTAAAGAACTTGAATTCAAGAAGGAAAAGAGTAGTTCTGGAGGGTGGGGTGGAGAGCTTCCCAGGGATGGGTATGGAAGGGCTCAGCTCCTGACAGGGAGCCCAAGAGCCTGCAAGTCAGAACAGTGAGTCCTGGATCCAGTGGGCCAACAACTGTGGCCTCCTCAGAATGTGCTCTTCCCTCTCTCACATCCCCTCCACCTCAGCACATTTTTCAAAAGCATCAGGAGGAGGCAGGTTGGGGAGTGGGGAAGGGAGGGTTAAGGTATGCCGGAGGGACCCTCCTTTCTAAAACAACAAGGAACTGGACGATTGGAAAGTGATGACAGGTGGAGTAAGAAGTCATTGGCCATGACATCAGGGAAGCAGACACCCTGAAGCTTCTTCAGTAATGCAGAGATGGGTCTGTGGAATGAATGCCAGAATTGGGGGAGGGGAGATACCCCAAGAGAGCATCAGGCCCAGCCTGTGCCTTTTACAGAAAAGGAAACTGAGACCCAGAGAAATTAAATAATGAAAGATCCTAGGAATGTAGATTTAGAGCTAGGAAGGGCCTGGGGAATCATCTAGGCCATTTTTACATATAAAGAAATTGAGGTCCAGAGATTGACTTGGGATCATGAGGTCTTTGATTTGGAGCTGGAATTGGAAGAATGCTTAAAGATCTCATCTCCTCATTTTACATGAGAGAAAAGAATCAGTTGACTTGCCCAAAGTCAGCCAGATGGTAAGCAGGAGAGACAAGATCTGAATCCTATTCCTCTGCCCACAAATTCGTTGCTCCTTCTTCTGTACTACTTCTTACTGGACAATTTGCCCAAGCTAGTAACAGACCAAGGATTCGAACCCAAGACGTAGCCATTCAATCCTGCCTAGAAGTCTTAAAATTTCCAAAAGGTTGACTGCTAGCTTCAGAGTTCAGGGCAGGCCTTTGGAACCCTTTAATCCCAGGCTGCTTCCTGAAACCCTAGTTGGATATGAGTGAGGGCAGCTGCATTCAAAGAACCTTGGCATGCTGGGCTATAGGAAGGGGAAAATCCCATTGGGCTCTGTTCCAGCCAGATCACATGGGGGGGGTGAGCTGCTCTGGACATCGTGTTTTAGAAGGGCATTTAAAAACTGGAGAGTGGCCAGAGGAGGGAGAACCAGGATGGCAAAGGCGGTCCAGGTCAGGCCAGGCAAGAACGACTGAAAAGAGCTAGGAATGGTTAAGCCAGGGAAGAGAAAGCAGAAGAGTATTGTCATTGTTGTTGTTCAGTTGTGTCTGACTCTTGGTGACCCAATTGGGGGTTTTCTTGGCAAAGATACTGAACTGGTTGGCCATTTCCTACTCCAGCCCATTTTACAGATGAGGAAACTGAGGCAAACAGGGTTTAGTGACTTGCCGGGATTACTAAGCTAGTAGATGTCTGAGGTTGTATTGGAGGTCAGGAAGATGGGTTTTTCTGACTGCAGACCCAGCATTCTATGCCTGGTGCCACCTAGCTGCCCAACAGAAGTGGATGGTGATGGCCATGATTAAATATGCGAGAGCTTGTCTCAACAAGAAGGTATTCAGCTTGTTCTGCCGAACTAAGAGCACCGGGTGGAAGTTTCAATGAGGCAAATATAGAGTTGGTGTCAGGAAAAAACTTCCTAATAATTGGAGCCATGCAGGAATGGAAGGAGCTGCCATTTGACAGGGATGTCATCAAGAGGATTATTCTTGAGACATAGCTTGGATTCAGTGTGTCCAATCCACCTGGGTCCTTTTCCAACTCAAGATTGTCCCATTATTATCCTGGGCTCTCTGGTCTTCTCTTACCTTCTTGATCTTTTTTTTAACCCTATCAGTACTATATATTGGTTCCAAGGCAGAAGAGTGGTAAGGGTTAGTCAATGGGGGTGAAGTGACTTGTCCAGGGTCACACAGCTGGGATGTGTCTGAGACCAGATTAACCTAGGATTTCCCATATCTAGGTCTGACTCAACCACCAGAGCCACCCAGCTGCCCCCTTGATCTTCCTCTTCTAAAGGACAGAGATCATGTCATTGCACTGTGTCTCCGTTGGTGACTTATACCTGACAGGTGACTGAGCCCACTCCCAGCTCTAAGATTCTGTTATTTCCATCCCACTCCAGAATGTGGATTCTCATTGTCTTGATGCTCCTATTCACTCTGCTGAGAGCATCCCCTCTCCTCCTCTGCGCTTATCCATAGCCTTCTTCTTTAAAGCTAAACTCAACCCATCTCCTCCATCACACCTTCTTGATCTAGTTCACACTTGATTTTTCCTTCAACCACATTTTTGTTTGCTCATTGAAATGAGAAATGGCGCCTCCTCTATTCTTTCCGTTAACTATGCACAGTCTCTTGTGACTTTTTTTAGCACAATAGTATTCCATCACCCACAGACACCCCAATGTGTTCAGCCATTCCCCAATTGAAGGACATCCCCTCCTTTTCCAATTTTTGGCCACCACAAAGAGCCCAGCTATGAATATTCTTGTACAAGTCTTTTTCCTTATTATCTCTTTGGAGTACAAACCCAGCAGTGCTATGGCTGGGTCAAAGGGCAGACGGTCTTTTAGCGCCCTTTGGGCATAGTTCCAAATGGCCCTCCAGAATGGTTGGACCAATTCACAACTCCACCAACAATGCATTTGTGTCCCAATTTTGCCTCTTGTGACATTTTTTTCATGATTAAGTCTTTGGTCTCAAAACGATGACATCACTCTCGTAAGAGACAGGAGTAGCTAAGGAACGGGAAAAATGGGTTCGAATGGCACCACAGTCATTTCCTAGCTGGGTGACCCTGGACGTGGAACAGAGCAGCCCCCAACCAAGGGCAGACCCCGTGTGATGAGATGATGGGAAGGTGAGGATGCAGGCATGAGTTACAATCTGCATCCTTGCAGAGAACATTCCAGATGCAGGAGGTCTCCTGGGAACAGTGGCCCGGGGAGGGTTGGCTTATGAGCCAAATGAGCCACTGGATCAAAGCACTTTGCACGGGTGAACGAGAGCCCTTGCTATCAGCGGGCATTTAGCGCAGCGTCAACACCTCCTTGCTAAGTCCTCCAAATAGCTTCATCTGTATAAAAACAATGGCGTGTTTAACCAAAGGCACGGCTGCTCTGCCAGCCTCCCCTCCCCTTGTCGGCTAGGAAAGCAACGCCAACTGAGGCCAGGAGGCTCGGGCTGGCTCCCCTGGTCCAGCTCGCCCCAGTTCTACATCACATCATGCGCTACCCAGCAAGGCTTGGCAGGATGAACCTTTAAGACACTCGGCTGAGTACAAGGATGGGATCTCATGGTTTTTCACTCTTCTTCCTCATCTGCTAGACTCTCTGTGTGTACACGTGTATGCATGTGTGTGCATGTGAGTGTGCACGTGTGAGTGTGTACATGTGTGTGAGTGAGTGTGCATGTGTGACTGTGTGCATGTGAGTGTGCATGTGTGTGGGTGTGTGCATGTGTGTGTGTGCACATGTGTGTGTTCCGTCTCCCAATGCAGCTTCAGACACTTACTAGCTGGCTGACTCTGGGCAAGGCCCCCATGTCTGTTCCTCAGTTTCTGCATCTGTCAAATGAGGAAGGTGGGACTCGATGGCCTCTAAGGGCTGGCCCTTCCAGCTCTACCACGACATGCCCCCTCCCGGGGATGCTCTCTCGCCCCCGATGGATGGCTCCCTCTTCCGAAGCTTCCCTCCTCTCCCAGCTCCTCTCCTCCTGCGCCATGGCCAGAATCGTGGATGTCCTCTCTCGCTGCTCTCTGCAGTCTGGGTGCTTCTTCTCTGATGCGCGTGAGATCCAGCCCCTCCGTCCTGTCGTTGGGGTCAGAGCTGTGCTCTCAGTTTGACGGTCGGATGCCCCGCGGGGCTCCTACCACGCTCCTCAGCCTCTTGCCCTTCTGTTTAGGATGTTTAAAACCCTTTAAAACCTTTTAACATCCATACGGGGTCTCGGCTCCAAGGTAGAAGAGTGGTAAGGGCGGGGCAGTGGGGTGTGAAGTGACTTGCCCAGGGTCACTCAGCTAGGAAGCATTTGAGGTCAGCCTTGAACCCAGGACCTCAAGTCTCCAGGCCTGCTTCTCCATCCGCTGAGCCACTTAGTCGTCCCTGATTTATTTTTATAATGGCTTGTGAAATACCTACCCGATGCCACGTCCTCCATCTTCTGATCATTTGGACAAAGGAGGAAGGAAACAGGACCCAATTCCTGCCCTCGGGGAGATCGCTTGGGGAGGTGGATCCAGTAGGTACAAAGCTAAATATAAGGCAGTGAGGTGGCACTGCAGTGAATAGTGCCTTGGGCTTCGAGCCAGAGAAAATATGAGTTTGAGTCCTGCCACGGATACCTCCTCGCTGTGTGACCCTGAGCAAGTCACCTAACCTCTCTGCGCTTTGGTTTCTTCCTCTGTAAGAAGGCAGTGGTGCTCTCTCCCAGAATGGTGAGGAGCAGGCGGGCTGGCAGGAGCGCTAGAAGGCGAGATGTGCTGCTGCCGATGAGCGTGATGGCGGTGAGGATGCCGCCCTCTGCAGGCTCTACCTTTTTTAAGCACAGACTTGGCGCGAGGACGCGGAGATCCTAAGGATGAAGGGAGTGGCGGGGCGTGCTGGAAAGAGCCTCCGGCCGCCTCCTCACCGCCCCACCCCACATGCCCACGTCACGGATGAGCAGAGAAACAAGCCGGCATGCCCAGGTCCCACAGATCCACCGCAGCAGAAGCCAGATTTGAACCTGGATCCCCCGTGCCGATGCCAGGGCTCTTTCTGCTGCCCCATGTTTGTTTGCTCTCCACTCAGAAAAAAGGATAACGGGAGCAAGAGGAAGAGATCCACCTCGGAAGACCCCCGGGGCCGGGCTGCGTTTCTGCCCCCCATGAAGGGTTGGGAGCAGAGTGGCCGTGCCAGTGCAGTAAGAAGGGGGGTGCGGGATAATGGAGAGGGGCTCCAACCTCCCTGGGCAGCCTCTCTGGGCCCCTTCTCCTTCGTCTGGAAAACAGGCCGGTTGGAGGCTGCGCTTGGAGATCCTTTGCAGCCTTCGTTCGCTCTCTGACCCCCTGAAATCTCTCACCCAGCCCACCGGGAGCCCCTCGAAGGCAAAGTCCTTCCCTTTTGCGTCTCCGTCCCCATTGCGCAGGACAGCGCAGGGCCCCAGAGTCGGCGATTCTTCCGTGTCTATGGCCTGAGCTTCGAAATATTCTCCAGCACACGTGCTCTCTCTGGATGGTCCCTCGCTCCTTACCGTGCTCACCTTGCAGAGATACACTTGATTCAGGAGGACCCGAGTTCTAATTCAGACTGGTTGTGTGCCCCTGGGTAAGTCATTTCACCTCTGTAGTGTCCTCATCTATAAAATGGGGCTAATAATAGCAGCCGTCTCTCAGGTGGTGGGGATCCAGTGAGTTGCTCTCTGTAAAGTGCTTTGTAAGCCCTAAAGGGGTATCGCAATCCTGGCAATTTTCACCTCTTTCTCCATCTCCTTTTCTTTTCCTTCCTTCCTCCACTCTCCCTCCAATGAATTCATCAGGTGTTTATGTCCCACTTACTCTGCGCAAGGCACGGGACGAGAGGCAGCATGATATGGCGGACGGAGAAGTCACCTCGAAGGCAGGAAGACGAGCGTGCGATCTGCAGTTCCTATTGAATAACGATGTAAGAGCCCAGTCGAGAGAGAACCAAATCCTGCTTCCAGGGCTGTTCTCTGGGCAGTTACAGCTGCCGGCGCCCCAGAGCGGGAACCCTGCTAGAACAACTGTGTTCCGAGGATCCCCACTCGCAAAATCTGTATTGAGTTACTCGGAGCGGCTCTGCCGGGGAGGGGAAGCGTTTTCCTGGAAAGTGAGCGAAATGAATGAAGTGGAACCCGGAACCAGCCTCTAGTGGGAAAATGGGTCACTGTTTAAACCAAACGTTTTACGTGGGTTTGGGTCGAGGCCCCGGGGGCTTCCCGAGCTTGGAGAAGGGGATGGATGCCCTGGGAAACGTCTGCCCCGTGACAGAAGAAAACCCAGAGCTGCCACCTGCCTCCTCAGAGCTCGCCAAAGAGGGGATTTTCTGCTGGGGCCACAGCCGGTGTGTCGCTTCCACGAGGAGAAAACCTGCGTCACGTCGCACCTGGGATGTGGGTGTTTCTCCATGAACCTGCCTTTTTTCAGCATGAAAACATTCCAACTGGAAATGGCATTGGGTCATGCTTACGAGCATCAATGGAGGAATCCAATGCGTGTGGATAGTGAGCCTGCCGATGCACGACGGAAGCTTGGTCTTGGGGAGGGGAAGATTTTCTTTTTAAGTCCAGAGAAACCGTGCGTGTGTACCTGTGAGCATATATGTGTACCCCCGTATGTATGTGTATTTGTGTGTTGGGATGTGTTTGCTAAGATTGCTAATGCCCCCATTTGAGGTTTTCTTGGCAGATACCAGAGTAGCTTGCCATTTTCTTCTCTAGCTCATTTTACAGATGAAGAAACTGAGGCAAACAGGCTGTGCATGGGCAGGAAGGAAAGGAAGTATTTTAAGTCCATTTTACATGAGGACTAATTAAAAGATGGTTAGCCTAGAGAAGAGAAGACTCTTCCTTCCTTCCCTCCATTCCCGGTTTTACAGGTGAAAAATCTGAAGTTGGATTTGGTCCACCATATTGACGCTAATGATCCCTGGCTTTGTTTTCCTCCATTTTTCTGGAGTAAGAAGTTGTCTCTACTTCAGAAATGTGAATCCTTTCTATTTCTGCTCACCTTTGGAAGTTGTCTGATCTGTGGCACTCAGTCGAGCAACAAATACTTGTGCAAGGAATTGTTCTCAGGGATGGAAATACAAAGACAGAAGAAACAACCCCTTCTACCCTCAAGGAGATTACAGTCTATCTTGGTTACTTCTAGCCAGCCAGATGGCATAGAAGAGAGAATTCTGGGCCTGGAATCAGGAAGACTGAGTTCAAATGGGACCTCAGACACTTCCCAGCTGTGTGACCCTGGGCAAGTCACTTACATTCTGTCTGCCTCAGTTTTCTCAAGTATAAAATAGAGATAATCCCAAGGTGGTTGTGAGGTTAAAATGAAACAGTCTTTGTCAAAAGCTCTGCAAACTTTAAGGTGTTGTGGAAATATTAACTATTACTGAAAAGGAGTATTATAGTGGATGGTGGCCAGCCAGTCTTGGAATCAGGAAGACTAGAATTCAAGGACCCTTCTGACACGTAGTACCTCTAAACCTTGGGGAGGAAGTTGTGACCTGTTGTTATTCAGTCTGTTTTCAGTCATGTCCATCTCTTTGTGACCCCATTTGGGGTCTTATTGGCAGAGATACTGGAGTGGTTGGCCATTTTCTTCTTCAGTTCATTTTACAGATGAGGGAACTGAAGTAAACAGGGGGGAAGTGACTTGCCCAGGGTCACACGTCTAAGGAAGTGTCTGAGGCTAGATTTGAACCCAGAAAGATGAGTCTTCCTGATTCCAAGCCCAGTGCTCTATCCATTGTGCCACCTAATCCCTTCTTCTGTATATTTCTTTTAGAATATACATTGAGTTCCCAGTACTTCCACATTGGTCCCTTCAGACAAATCCCATTTTACTCGTCTTTAGAATTGTTTCCCTTTGCTTCTTCAAGAATTCATTCTTGGGTTTCTCTGGTCCTTCTTGGATCGGCTTCACCTGGAGCATTTGACTCAGGGAATCCTGCCTGTCTTTCTCTGGGCCCTTAAAATCGGTTTTCCCCAAATCTGCACTACAAGCCAGCTGAGGCCTCAATTTCTCTCTTCTTTCACCAATTCTCGAATGAAGTAATCACTTTCCCCATCATTTCCACCCCAGAGACCAGATTCTCCCAATTAGTGAAAATCAGATTCAGGAAAGAATTGGTCCTTGCTAGGATGAAAGATGAGTCACGAGCTGCTCTGAATCTGAGAAAGACAAAGAGACAGAAAACACAGGCAGAGAGACCGAGAGAGACAACGAACGAGAGGACTGTGCTTTCTCAGTGACGATGGAGGCATCTGTGCTTCCTTCAGGTCATCTTCCTCAGCAACTCAGCCCCTCACGGAGACATTCCGATTTCTGTCTCTTGGCAATACTCCTAGCTCTGTTCATTGAAGTGTCTGGAGAGCCTAGTCTTCCTTCAGTCCCATTCCCCCCCCTCCAATTTTAATCACTTTTTCTTGGCCCCTGAAGACCACCATTTTGGTCTTTTCCCCTCTTTATCTTCTTATTCATTCATTCATTCACTCATTCATTCAACCAGTACTCCCTCACGCACCACCTCGTACTTTTCACCATCACATTATATCTCAGCTGTTTGCAAGACTTTCCTCCCCTCGACTCTCCATTTTTCCACAGAAACCCCTTAAATCTCTCCCCCTTTTTGCCCAGGTGTCAGCTACCACCTAAGAGATCATTGGCCCTCACAATATGCCTATTCAGCGGCCCATGATTCAGACTGATTCTTTACCTCAGACATCTATTACCCTTTTTCCCAACCTCTAGAGCCCCATTTTTCACTGAGTCACTATGGGTCAGCAGTTGGAGGGGGAGCTTTTTTAAGGAGAAGAATACCGTTTCTCGTGCTCTAACAGAAGAGAAAGGAAACCGAGGACAGAAGAGGCAGCACAGCTCATTGGAATGAGGTTGGGCTCAATTGGATTTCAAGCCCAGCTGATTGTTTTGACACGTGTACAGATACGTGCTTCATCGTCTTCTCTGTGAAATGAGGGCTGGGTTAAGGGATTTCTAAGGTCTCTTCCATCTTTTGACCCACAATTAAGAATAGCTTTTTGCTGTTATTAATGAGTGCAAAAATGAAAATCAGAGATCACAGAAGATATCCAAGGGGGCAGCTGGGTAGCTCAGTGGATTGAGAGCCAGCCCTAGAGATGGGAGGTCCTAGGTTCAAATCTGGCCTCAGACACTTCCCAGCTGTGTGACCCTGGGCAAGTCACTTGACCTCGATTGCCTAGCCCTTACCACTCTTCTGCCTTGGAGCCAATACACAGTAATGACTCCAAGACGGAAGGTGAGGGTTTAATTTAAAAAAAAAAAAGAAGATATCCAAAACCCCATCCATCACTGCTCTGTGACTCAGTTTCCTTATTTTAAAATAAGGAAGTCGGCTAGGTGGCCTCTAAAGTCTCTTCTGGCTCTAACTTGACAATCCTATGATGATAGACAGTGAGAGAAAGCACAATGGGTAGAGCTCTGGACCTCATGTCAGGGAGACCCAAGCTCAGATGCTATCTCAGAGGCAGGTTATTGACTTCTCTCTGCCTCACCTATAAAATGGAGAAAATAATAGCATCTCCTTCCCAGGATTGTTGTGAAGGGCTGATGAGATCCTTTGTAAAGTGCTTTGCAAACCTTAAAACAATATCTATTTCTATATACAGTTAATATGTACATTTCTGTGTATGGATGGATCTATACACAGAGATGTGCTAGCTATTATTATTACTCATCCTACTTAATCATCAAGCCCTTACCAAAGACCATGGAAGGATGTGATCCTCAAAAGAGCTATTTTTCCTCTTTAATAAAAGCTCAGGATTCTTTTACAAACTGTCACCTTTTTTGGACCTTAAAGCAACTCTGGGCAGTGAGTGCTATTATTATTTCCATTTGAGATACGAAGAAACTAAAATCCCGGGGTCCTGAGATCTAGGGCTGAAAGGGAAATCAGAAAAGGAAATTCTGTAACTATTTTTGTACAATCAGGTCCTCCCTCCTCCTTTTTTAAAAATCTCTTTAGGAGACACATGTAAAACCCAGCGGAATTGTGCGTTGGATATGGGAGGGGGTTAAGGGGAGGGGAGGAAAAGAACATGATTTTTATAATCCTGGAAAAATACTCTAAATTAATCAATTAAATATAATTTTAAAAACTATCTCTTTGGGATACAGGCTTAGTAGTGGTATTACTAGATCAAAGGATGTGCAGTTTTATAGCCCTTTGGGTATCGTTCCACATTGCCCTCCAGAATGGTTGAATCTGTTCACAACTCCACCAACAATGTATTAGTGTCCCAATTTTGACACATCTCCTCCAACATTTATCCCTTTTGTTTACTGTCATATTGGCCAATCCGACAGATGTGAGATGATACCTCAGAGTTGCTTTAATTTGCATTTCTCTAATCAAAAGGAATTTAGAACATTTTCATATGATTATCAATAGCTTTGATTTCTTCATCTGAAAACTGCTTATTTGTATCCTTTGACCATTTGTCAATTGGGAAATGGTATGTATTCTTATAAATTTGGTTTTGTTATCTATATATTTGAAAGATTAGACCCTTATCAGAGAAATTCATGATAAATTTTTCCCCAGTCATTTGCCTTCTAATCTCGGTGACCTCGGTTTTGTTTGTATATAGTTGAAACCCTTCTCTATAGATCTTCCAAGTAAACTAGTCTATGCTCCCCTAACTTACTTATAGTATCACCCTTTCTATCTAACTCATGTATCCATTAATTTTTTATAAAAATCCTCACCTTCCATCTTGGAATCAATACTGTGTATTGGCTCCAAGGCAGAAGAGTGGTCAGGACTAGGCAATGGAGGTAAGTGACTTGCCCAGGGTCACACCGCGGGGAAGTGGCTGAGACCAGATTTGAACCCAGAACCTCCTGTCTCTAAGCCTGGTTATCAATCCACTGAGCCACCCAGCTGCCCCTCAATATACCCATTTTGACCTTTCTTGGTATGGGGCACGAGGTGCTGGTCTATACCTAGTGTCTGCCCTTGTGTTTTCCAGCTTTCCAGCAGTTTTGTTTTTTTCAAATAGGGAGCTCTTCCCCCAAAGCGGGGCTCCTTGGGCTTATCAGACATGGCGCTGCTAAGATCATTGGCTCCTGTACTGTGTCGCTGCCGCTGACCCACCATCGCCGAGACAGACTGTCTCTGAGCGGGTTCTTCGCAAGGGCTGTTGATTTGTAGGACCGAAGGGTGGGTCCCCCGTGATGCTGGCCTGCGTTATACAGCGCCGCCAGCAGGAAGCCTCGGGAGTAGGACACGCAGCCTTGTATTTCCGCACGGCCACGAAGCCCGGCCAGTCCCTTTCCCTGCTCTCCGCCGGACTGACACAGGCGGCTCTTTGCGGTTGGCTTGGACAGGGTGACGGCCCGTTGCTCGGGGTGGCCCGCTGCCAGGGGGTGCAAAGGGGGAGCGCCCGGCTTAGAGCGAATTTGAATTTTTAAGGAGGAAAAGAAAGGGGGCACTTGGGGAAAGCGGCGGCCGTGGAGGATCTTTTGTCTTTAAAAAGATGCATCGCTGGAACCTTTCGCTCTCCCCACGGCGCGGGGCATCGTCCACAGGGGACTTCACGCTCTTACCATGTGAGAAAAGCGTGCCCGGCTCAAAGACGGCACGCGTACGTGTGTAAATGTGCACACACACACATCTGTATGTGCACATTCACGCACACGTGCCAGGCTGCTTCCCACGACTGGACAAAGCGGGCGCTCTAAGAGGAGAACCAGAGTATCCAAACAAAACTCAAAAAGGAAGACTTTCTGCAAAGGACTGGAGACGAGGACCGGGAGAGGGCAGGCTGGGTACCGCAGGCTGCAGCATCCAGCCGAGGAAGGAGGAGGCGCATCCCGGGAAGCTGCGGGAGGAGGAAGGCGGGCAGGCGGACAGGCCTGGGAGGTCTGGGAGAGGCGATGGAGGCTTCGGGGGCACTGGCTGAAGGCATCCCCGAGGGCCCACGTAGGGGAAGAGGCGGAGGTCTGCGGTCAGCCCCACGGCACAGACTGCGAGGTCCGCTGGAACGTGTGGCTGTCCAGGAAATCAAAGGAAAGGGAGATCCCCCCGGTGACGGCGGGGTCTGCCGGTGTAAGTGGCTTCTGTCAGTTTTGATCCCCCATGTAGGAGCTTTGGGAGGGGCCCCTGTGGGCGCTGGCCTAGCCATTGCAGCATCGGTCAGTGTGATGGAGAGGAGCGTGCTTGCCATGGGTTCAAATCCCGTCGCTAACACTAGTTGTGTGGCCTGCCCTTAAACCTTGCTCCACCTCAGCCCGAGCTTTGAAGCTACGATGGTCTGTTTCTTCCTTCCTTCTCCCTTCCCAGAGTCCAAGGTCTATAGAGCAACACTCACAGGGAAGGTCCGAGAGCCCAGAATTGCATTCTCTTTGTCAGACACACCCTGTCCCCAGATCCACTCTTACTCACGTGATCTCCTTTGGGGACAATATGGTAGAAAAAGGACTGACTTTGGAGTCCCGGGTCCTGAGTTCAAATCCTCTCTCTGCCCCTGACTCATTCTGGGACTTTGGTCAAGTCAGTGTCTTCATCTCCGAAGGGAGGGAGCTGTACCCGGTGGTTTCTATCAAGTCTTTTCCAGTTCTGAATCACAGTCGTGCGATTGCCTCCCGCGACCACGAGCTCCCTTCGGCTAGCGTGCGTCCATGTGAGCGTGCTCCTTCCTCCCCTTACCCCCAACGCTGGTCGGGAAAGCTTGGCCGCCCGCGGAGGGCCAGGAGGGCCCGGCCTGCGCGGTCTTCTGGAAGAACATTCCAAAGCACCGGAGTCGGGGTGTGACGGGACGGCCAATGGCACGCGCTGGAGCCATCGCCGGTGACGGAGCTCTTCGGCTCGGCTCCTTCCCAGGTCTGAGCACGCTTCTCTTCTCCTTCCGGCGTCCCCTGCGCGCCTCCCCGGGCCGGCCCTGGCCTTTGTCCTCTCCGGGATGGATGGTCGCCATCTTGCCAAATGGGCATGTTGGCCACGGGGCGGCCTTGGAAGGACTGTGGGCGGGCGTCCGAGGGGCTCGTCCTGGCAGACGTGGCGGGCGGCGCGTCCGAGGGGCTCATCCTGGCGGCGCGTCCGCCTTCTCTGGCGGGCCCAGGAAGAGGAGGAGACGGCGCTGCCCGAGAGCCTCCTCATTGGCTTTGACACACCACCTGGTGCCCTCCCCCGTCCTCCTCCCCAACCAACTGAACCAAAGAAGAAGCTCCGCAGCACGCTCAGCCCATCTCAGTCCGCCGCCTCCTAGCGGCCTCGGGGCTTCCTGAGGGGGGATCAGAGCCCCAGGTGGCGGGGTTCCTGGGACGTTGCCGTGGTGATCGCTGCAGAAGTCTCCCCAGCGCTGCTCACTTGCTCCGCCTCATTTCGAGCAGCCCGTCGCAGCTTCCTCCGAAGCGGCCCATTCCATCCCCTCTTCTGCGACCATAATGTTCGCCCCCTTCGTGCGCCAGCCTGAGGAGGGCCCCCCCGCTTTCTGTGGGGGGCTGGCAGATGAAGAGTGGCAATTCCTGTTCTGGGACACGGAGACCCCTTGACGTCCTTCTCTGATCCAGTAATGGTATAACTGGACCAAAATGTGTGCCCGGTTCAATGACATACGTGTACACGTACATGTGAAACGTACCTCACACACCATCGTAACATGCATCTGTTTCTGGGTGCAGAAAAGCAGTACAGGGCGCCTGGAGCCGCCGCGTCAGGACATGAGAAGGGAGGCTTGAGGCTGGCCTCTGAGAGGCCGAGCTCTGCAGGGCCACGCTTGACCCCTCTGGGGGCGGGCTGGGGCTCTGTCCGTCCTCCTGAGAGAGAGCCTACACAGAGCTCTCGGCACTTTACGGGGGGAGAGCAGGAAAGGGATTTGTCTGTGACCCCGACGGCGTCAGATTCGGGGAGCCTGATGATTCGGGATTGGCGAGCATCTGGAGCCACCCTCGGGTGTCAGCGTCCCCCTGGGCGGGGCTCTGCTTGGCTTTCTGGTTATGGATCTGCCGGCCTGTGAGAGCCTAACTTCTTCCTGTGGGGTTGGGGTATTAGTTACCCCATAAAAGCCGGGCTAATTTTATAGCCTGAGGAGAAGGCAAGCCAAGAAGACTTCAGCATGAACAGTAGGATTTATGAAAGTAAACACAGGCAGTGCTTGCCGCACTGGGGGGACGTTTAGAGCTCCGTGTCTGTATGGCAGGGTGCATGATCTAGGGATATGTGTGTGTGTGCATGTGTGTGAGTGTGTGCATGGGTGTGCGTGTGTGTGTGCATGGGTGTGTATGCATGCGTGTATGCGAGTGTGTGCATGTGTGAATGTGTGCATATGCGTGTATGCATGCGTGTATGCCTGTGTGTGAGTGTGTGCATGTGTGTGAGTGTGCATTGTGTGCATGTGTGTATGCATGTGTGTGAGTGTGTGTGTGTGCATGTGTGACTGTGTGTGAGCACGCACAAAGGTTAGGTTTTTAAGAGCTTTGGGGGTAAAGAGGGTGTTCAGGACCAAACCCCAAAGGTCTTGGGGCCCCCACCCTCCCCTCCCCTTCCCAGTGTCTAGTTTATTGAACAGGAGCTTCTTTTAAGGACCGGACCTTGCAGCCTTGCTTTGATTGGGCAGCGCTGCTCCGACTGTCCTTTGATTTCCCACATAGAATGGCCAAGGCACAGTCATTAGGAAACAGAGACAGGCTTGGTGGGGTTCTGTGGCAGAGCGGCGTGAGCCCTGATCTTTTTTGCAATGTGATAGATACATAGATGGGTGGAGCAGAGAGAAAGGGAGGGAAGAGAGAGAGAGACAGAGACAGAGTGAGACAGAGACAGAGAGAGACAGAGACAGAGAGAGAGACAGAGACAGAGAGAGACAGAGATAGAGAGACAGAGTCAGAGACAGAGAGAGACAGAGATAGAGAGACAGAGTCAGAGACAGAGAGAGAGACAGAGAGAGACAGAGAGAGAGAGAGACAGAGAGACAGAGACAGAAACAGAGAGACAGAGACAGAGAGAAAAAGGAAGGAGAGAGAGACAGAGAGAGAGAGAGAGACAGAGAGACAGAGACAGAAACAGAGAGACAGAGACAGAGAGAAAAAGGAAGGAGAGAGAGACAGAGAGAGAGAGTGAGAGAAAGGGAGGAGAGAGAGAGAGACAGAGACAGAGAGAGAGAGAGAGAGAAAGGGAGGAGAGAGAGAGAGACAGAGAGAGACAGACACAGAGAGAGAAAGGGAGGAGAGACACAGAGAGAGAGAGACAGATAGAGAGACAGAGACAGAGAGAGAGACAGAGACAGAGACAGACAGAGACAGAGAGAGAGACAGAGACAGAGAGACAGAGAAAGGGAGGAGAGAGAGAGAGACAGAGAGAGAGAGAGAGAGACAGAGAGAGAGAGAGAGAGAGAGAGAGAGAGAGAGAGAGAGAGAGAGAGAGAGAGAGAGAGAGAGAGAGAGAGAGAGAAAGGGAGGAGAGAGAGAGAGGAGAGAGAGAGACAGAGACAGAGACAGAGAGACAGAGAGAGAGGGAGTGCTACTGAGAACACTTAGTGGTTAAGTGACTTGCCCAGAGGTTCGTGTCCAGCATGTGCCAAACTGAAGCAAGTTATCTATCTAGTATACCACATTGCCTCATATCCAGGAGACTCTCAATAAAAATGTTTGTTGAATGAATCTTACAACATATATTAAGCAACTGCTAAGTTCCCCAAACTGTGCCTGGCGGAGGAGGACAGAGACAAAAAATAAGACAAGGGGAACAGGATGGTACTGGGGAACGAGCTCTGGCTCTGCATTCAGAGGGTCTGTGTTCAAATCTTGCTTCTCTCATTGCTTCCTATGTGACTGTGAACAGACTGTTTAGCCCACCTTTGGTTTCCTTCTCTGTGAAAGGGAGCTGGACTCGAGAGTCTCTGAGGTCACTCCCAGCTCTGGGGGTTCTCTCAGGAGCCGTCATTGCCCTCAAGGAATTGGCGTTCTACTGTCAGGAGATAGCATGTTCCCAGGCAAGTGACTGCGGGGAGGGGTGTGGAGGGCTCGACAAAGATCTGGGCAGGAGAGAGCACCCGCTCAGGCTCTGGAGGAACCCGGGGATTGTGGAAGAGGAGAGAAGCTTGTGAGAGGCGGGGGGTCGGAGGCCAGGGAATAGCAAGTCAGCTCTGGCTTGGGATGTCTGCCAGTAGACGGGAGGTCGGTCGTGTGGCTGGCAGAAAGAGAAGCTGCTCCCTCGTCCTCGAAGCCGTGGGGGTCCCCTGAAGCTTCCTGAGCAGGGAGGTGCCATGGTCAGATCCGCGTGTTGGGCCGAGCAGTTTGGCATCTCCGTGGGGAGTTCTTTGGGGAAGGGAGAGGCAGGAGGCCGGGAGAGAGACGGGTTACGGGAGTTGGCGATTACACAAGTCCTTGAAAGAGACACGGATAAATGAATGGACAATTTGATCAATAAAACCAACCGGAAGGGACTGGCATTGTGGTTTAATGGGTAGAACTCGCCTTGGAGTCAACAAGGCCAGCATTCAAGGGCTTCCTCTGTGACCTTGCACGTCCCAGCATCCCAGGCAACTCCTTTCTGTTTACAAGTGACAGCAAGGCTCTGGTCTGATCTGAATCTGTGGAGTGTGTTCCTTCAGCCATGAAATCACAGGTCTGGACAAAGAAAAGAAAATAATCTCTAAGTAGAACTTCCATTTCCTCATCTGAAAAATGAGGGGGTTGGACTCGGTGTCCGCTCAGGCCCTTTCCAGCTCTAAATCTCTGGTCCTAGGGTTTTAAATCTTTTCCAAGTGCATTCTCCACATTCATTATCTTCTTGGATCCAGTAATCCTGGGAGTCAGGTGGGACAGGCATTATTGTCCCCATTTTATAAATGAAGAAACCGAGTCTCAGAAAGATGAAATGATTTGCTGGAGGCCAAATAAACGGATAGACCCAAGACAAGAAGTGAGTTTCCAGACTCTCAGCCCAAGCTTCCTTCTCATTCATAAATAAAAGGAAGATGATAGAGAGGTTTTTTTTGTGATAACTAAGATTTGTTCAGCCCTTTGCATAACTGCTGTGTTTGCAGGAAAAGGTACAACAACTGTTATTGCCCCCATTCACACAACTGAGGCTGAAAGAGTTCCCTCGCTTGTCCTTGGGCACTCAGTCAAGAAGTGTCATAGGTGGGATTTGAACCTGGGTCTCGTCTGACTCAAGACCTGCATTCTCCCCACTATTCCACAGTGCCTGCTGCTTCATTGTTGATAATAGACTAGCAGTGTGGGCGGGGGGGGGGGGGGGGGGGGAGCCAGGACTCTCTCAGCAAGGTTTTAGTCCAGGGTTCCTTAGGGTGGCATCAGTGAACTTGTTTCCTGAATATTTGGGTCATTGTATTCCACCATAATGGGTTTCCTGTATAATCCTGGATGTTTTATTTTCTGCACTTTATTCCATTGGACCGAGAAGGGGGTCTGTCAAGAGGCTTGCCCAGGCTGCCAACGGGGTCCACAGCACAAAGAGAAGTTCAGAATTCCTGGCTTAGGAACAGGAAACTCACTCACATGACTTTCTTCCTCTGGGGACTTCCCACCAGGACCATTGTCCAGACCTGCCTTCTCACTGAAGCAAGGATGGCTCCCGTCTCTTTCAAGGCATTGAACCTTCTTCCCAAGTCTCTGCTTGCACCTTGTGACTCACCCACACAGGGATTAGTGGCCACCAAATTTTCCTTTTCATCCAGGGGAACAAAGTGATAGCAGTTGGGCTTTTTTGGAAAGCTCCATGTTTATTCATTAACGCCCCTGCCTCTCCTTCTCTTCCTCCCACTCAGATAAAAGTGAGCCTCTCCTTTTGTCTCATTTATTCTCTGGCATTCACTTCACTCTCCCTGATAGGACAACTTTCTCTGAACAAGTCTCCAGCTAGACTGTAAGCTCACTGAGAGCAGGGCTGTGCCCTAGCTTCATTTTTATACCCACAGTGCCTTGTATATAGCAGCCAATAAACAGATGTTTGCTGAATTGAATTATATCCCTTAGTGGATGATGTGGAGTCAGAAAGACCTGGGTTCAAATCCATCCTCTCCTATTCTCTAGAAGAGTGGCCATCATGGATAGTCACTATGTCTTTTTAAACCAATTTCTGCATTTGAAAATGGGGACAATAAAGCCTGTGGTTCCTCCTGTCACAGAGTTGTGCTGAGGATTCAGTGAAGCCAGGCAAACATTATAGTGCTGTGTAAATGTGATGAATAGTATTATTAAATTATAGCTCCTTTATGTCAGCAACCATGCCTTATTCATCTTTAAGCTCAACTCTTTAGTCTCTGCGCTGGGGATACTAAGACAGAAATGAAAGGGTCCTGTCCTGGGTAGGGAGGAGGTTATTCAACTAGGAAAATCTTTGTAAGCCTTCCTTTACCTGCGAGTGCCTAAAACACTCTATTGCCCACACAGTAGGTGCTAAATAAATGTTTGTTGATTGAATAATTGAAAGTCATTAAATAACAAGCATTTTGAAAGCATGCAAAAAATTAGAGGGATCCTTCCTGCACAAAGTGGGTGTTTTACTGAAATAAAATTCCTTCCTAGATGGATGGGAGATGATAACCACCTACCTAGGGACCTCTTCACAGCCAGTAAAGCACAACCCTTGCAATTATAAAAAAAAAAGCAAATTTATTGAGGGTAGGGAAATGATAAAGTCCTAAATCTACACAACTATAACTCCTCCCACCAATCTATAATCCCCCTTGAGGTGTTTGCTCTTCTGGTCTTCTCAAGCCCTTCCTATTCACTCCCTGATCTTATCTAGATCCCAGAAAACTATCTGACTATAAACCAACCTAATTAATATGGATTATTAAAAAGTATAAAGAGGAAGACTCATAAGTGTATTTGTACCCTTACCTAAAGCCTGGGGTTGGCTTCACTAGATAACTCAGAGTCCCAGGTGACAAACACTTGAGATTACCTTAGCCAAATGGATTTCTGACAGGTGGTTCTCATGCAGATGGTCTCTGTACTTCAGGGAAAAAGCAGTATACTCCAAGACAAACTCTCAAACCTAGGAATCACTAACCTCTCCAAAAGATTAGGATTTCCAAGGGAAAATGCCAGAGAACAAAGATCCTCCTTCCAGCTCAGCCATAACAGGGGTGACAGTTAAAACTGTCAAACCCCAGAATCTTTCCCTCCAGGGCTTGCATCCAAATTCTCCTCTTTTCCTCTTAAAGCTAATCCATGAAATTTACTCTATTCCTTCCTTCCTTCCTACAGGGGGCATAACACTTATCAGACAGTGAAGGAAGTCCTGGGAGTACCAGGTTGACCTGTTCTTTTCAGTAGTAATGGTGCACTGCAGAGACAACATTGAAAGTTGATGTCCTGGAAAGGATGAATGGATGGATGGATGAATGAATGAATGAATGAATGAATGGATGAATGAATGAATGAATGAATGAATGAATGATACACTCTACCTTTGAGTCACTGGGGGATATATTTCCCTTTCCAGCTCACATGCTGGCTTTAGTTGCTCACTTCAAATCTTTAGGGTTGACCCTTAAGAAGAATCTTGCCAGCAGCTTAGGGGTCATTGATCCAGAGCTCTGAATGCCATACTACCTCAGCTGCGTTTGTTCCGCTCACTGGTGGCCTCTAACCCAACTCAGTTCCTGTACCCCTGGGGCCGTTATAATGGGTATGGATGTCAAGGTATATTTGTGTATCCCAATTCCAATGCCTTTGCCATTAATGAAACAGAATCTTTTCCCCAAAGAATTATAGTAGATAAAATCCTCCTGGACTGTCTGTTCATTTCCTCACCTTATTTGCTCATCCACCAGCAGCAGTAGAAAGGAGAATCTTTTTCTGTAATCCAGGTCTGTTTGGTCTTTAGAAGGTCTTTTAGAGAGTTGAAGCTGCTTGAACCATCAGATCAAAACCCCCAAAGGAATGTTTTGCTAGAAATGAAGGTTTCCCTGAGATATATTGGAAGAAATGGGGGATCGATGAAAAGATTTGCTTGGGAGGATGGGATGATGATAAATGGCAATGGAAAGCAGACAGAGTTATTCAAGACTTGTTGTGCAGGAGGGATCCCTTGGGTTTTTCTGCAAAGGAAAATGACCTTTGTACAGAGAATGCTCAAACAAAAATGACTAACCCAGAGGGAGCACCACTGTAGATTTTACCAAAGTATTTCATGATGCAGCTCATATGATTCTTGTAGAGAAGATGGAGAGAGAGATGTGGAGTAGATGATAATACAATGAGATGGATCCAGGATTTGTTAGATCTCCAGACTGAAAGAATAGTCATGGTTCAACACAAATATGTGAGGAGGTCTTCAGCAGAGTACCCCAGGGCTCTTGGGCTACTCATTTTCGTCACTGTCTTGGATAGAGGCAGAGACGATATGCTGACTAAACGTGTGGAAGATCCAAATCTGGAAATGATTGGAAGAAATAGACAAGGACTGTCAATCAATGAGATTCTGTAGGGATTAATGGGAAGTCTTGCATTTGAGTAAAAAAAATCAGCTCCACAATTGTAAGATGGGGAGGCTTGGAGAGAACTTAGATAGACCAACTGTTCTGTAAGGATCTGGGGATCTTAGTGGACCCCAAACTCCATATGAGTCAGATGTAGGATGGGGCTACCAAAAAAGCTAATTCCATCTTGGGCTACAGAAGGAGGGGCAGAGCTACCACAAACAGGGGAGGGACAGCATTAACTGTGCTCTGCTATTGTCAGACTTCTTTGGGAGAATGGCATTCAGTTCTGAGTTCCAGAGCTTAGGGATAGTGATAAGGTGGAGTGCTCAGGAAGGGCACCCAGGATGATTTAGGGTCTTGAATCCATGCCATATTAAGACTGATTGAGGGAATTGGGGATATTCAGCCAGGAGAAAACTTTAATGTCTGCCTTTAATCAATAGAAGAACTGGTGGGCAAGGAAGGGATTATATGTCCCTGTTGGGCCCAGGAAGCAGAACAAGGAGGAATGAGTAGCAGCTGGAAAGAGGAAAGATGAAGCTGGATATCAGGGAAAGCTTCGTCACAACTGGAGCTGTTGGGAATGGGCTACCCGGGGAGGTGCTGGGTGTCACCTCCTCCGTGACCCTTCTCATACTCAAAGCTGAGGCCAGAGAGATTGGTTGAATTGTGAGAATTCCTGGTATGGGCTGGACCAAATGACCCTCTTCCAAGTCCCAAGTTCTGTGATCGTGATTGATTGTGAAGATCTTTTGGAAAAAATGGAAGTGTTTAGTGGGTAAAAGAAAAGATCAGAGAGAGCATGAGAGCTACCTTCAAGGACTTAATGGGTGGCCTGTCACACGGAAAAATTAGAATCGTTCTTCTTGGTCTTTATTTTGGACCCATCACCTTCTTTATGGTGCTCTGACCTACCTGTACGGCCCTGCTTGGCCTAACAGTCATTGGCAGCATCTGGGGTGAGAGGACTCATGTCTAGATACCTCATTTTAGAAAGTCACGGACAAGCCAGAGAGAATCCAAAGGACAGCTTCCCAATTTGAAACCCTGTACTATAGGGATTGGTGGAAAAGACTGGGTGCATTTCATCTGGAGAAGAGAAGACTGCGGCTTGGTGCAGCCAGAAAGGGAGGGCGAGGAAACAGTTAGCACACAACTATTCTATGTAAGACACTGCACTAAAACACATTACCATCATTGGCTCATTTGATCCTCTCAGCCGGGCCAGAGTCATGCAGGTAGTAAGTATTCAAGGCCAAAATGGAACTTGGTTCTTGAGGATTCCAAGCATAGGACTCCATGGGTTCATAATTGTCCTCAAGTATTTGAAAAGCTGGCACTTGGAAGGATTCGAATTTGAATCCAGAAGGTGGAGGTCACTTTAGGCTTCACAGAAGGATGAACTCATCTACCTTTGTTCATGATATTGTTGTTTAGTCATTTTTAAGTGGTGTCTGACTCTCTGTGACCCCGTTTGAGTTTTTTTGGCAGAGATCCTGGAGAGTTTGCCATTTCCTTCTCCAGCTCCTTTGACAGATGAGGAAACTGAGGCAAACAGGGTGAAGTGACCTGACCAAGGTCACACACAACAGGTCCTCCCAACTCCAGGACTGGTCCTCTATCCACTGCACCACCTAGCTTATATTAGTTATATATAATAACTAAAAAAAAAAAAATAGTACTGACCAAAGGGGAGAAAGGATGGGTTCTCCTCCATTGGTGGTTTGACTGGAAACTCCATGGCTGCCCACTGACTGAGGATTGTCACTCAAGTCCAGCCCAGCCAAAGCTGCTTCTGAGTTTCCTTCAGACTTTGAGGTTCTGGAGGTTGCTTTGGGTGACGCGGGGCCCTTCAGAGATTTGACCCTGAGAATGGAAACTAAAAATGCATGATGGTGCCCCCTGGCGACGCTTCAGGGAACAGCGGGATGGAACTCCCTGGCTGGGGAGGGTCACTTCCTGCGCAGCCTCCCTCTCACTGACCCTCTCCCTGTGGTTTGGTTTCAGGGATGAATATGAAGAAGACGGCTTCTGCCAGCCTTACCGAGGGATCGCGTGTGCGAGATTCATCGGCAACCGCACCGTCTACATGGAGTCTCTGCACATGCAAGGGGAAATCGAAAATCAGATCACAGGTAGGTCATCCCTGACAGTGATCAAACAGTCGCTCAACCAGCAGATGCTGCTTTGGGCAAAGCCCAGTGCCGGGCCCTGAGGACAGTCCTAGCAAGCCCAGACCGGGGCAGGTCCTGGAGGAGGCTCCAGCAAAGTTTTGGAAGGAGAGAAAGGAAATGGGAGAATCTTTGGAAACAGGTCTTATTGGAGTGGTGGCCCTCCTCATGCCAGTCGCCCCAGTTCTCATTTCCACGCACCGGCTGTCCTGGGCTAGAATATTCTCCCTTCTCACCACCCCGACAAGAAGTAGCTCAGGTACCACTTTGTATAGCAAGCCTTGTTCCATCTCCATAGCTAGGAGGATCTAACAAGAGAATCTAAAAGAACAATTTACCTTCCATCTTAGGATCAATACTATGTATTGTTTTCAAGACAGAAGAGCGGGAAGGGTCAGGCAACAAGGAGTTAAATGACTTGCCTAGGGTCACACAGCTAGAAAGTGTCTGATGTCAGATTTGAATCCAGGACCTCCTGTTTCTAGGTATGGCTCTCAATTCACTGAGCCACCTACGTGCTCTGATGAGAAAATATTTTTAAAGTACTCAGCACAGTTCTTGGCACTTCAAGTGAATATGATGCGAGCTATAATAATTGTGATTGCATACATAGTAGAGTTCATCTAACTTCTATTGGGATGTTGAGCTCTTGAGAGCAGGGATTGTTTATTTCCAGGATCCCCAGCATTTAGCCCAGTGCCTGGACCCAGGAAGGGCTCCCTAACCATTTGGCGACTGACTCACTGTTTGCTTTTCAGCTGCCTTCACTATGATTGGCACGTCCAGCCACCTATCCGATAAGTGCTCCCAGTTCGCCATCCCGTCTCTCTGTCACTATGCTTTCCCCTACTGCGATGAGACGTCGTCGGTTCCGAAGCCGAGAGACCTGTGCCGGGACGAATGTGAGATCTTGGAAAATGTCCTTTGCCAGACCGAGTACATTTTCGCCAGATCCAATCCTATGATTCTGATGAGGCTCAAGTTGCCCAACTGCGAAGACCTCCCCCAGCCAGAGAGCCCAGAAGCCGCCAACTGTATCCGGATTGGCATCCCCATGGCGGACCCCATCAATAAAAGTAAGTGAAGATGGCGGTGCACCCCTGGGACCCCTTGCTACTAGGAAAGCCTAAAGCCGGTGGATCACTTCAGCTCAGGAGTTCTGAGCTGCACTGGGCCTACAGTCAGTGGGGAGTCTGTTCTTTTTAATAATGGATTTGTTTTAATCCGCCAAAGCTGCCCTTCTCATCCTCCTCCAACCCAGCCACCCTATGGAGAACACAAGAGAAATAAACTCCACCTTCCTGGCCATTTAGAGTCTTTTAAAATTTTTCACATTTTATTCATTTGTTTCCCAATTATATATTAAATTAAAATGTCTTTTTTTACATCTTGAGTTCCAAATTCTTTCTCTCCCTCCCATTCTTCCCCCACTCATTGATGAGGCAAATAATGTTATATCAATTATGAACATAAAGTCATGAAAAATACATTTCCATATTAGTCATATTGCAAAAGAAAACACACACACATGCACACATACATGCATAAACAAACAAAAAAAAAGTAGGGAAGAAAGTCTGCTTCAATCTGCACTCAGTTCTTTCTCCAGAGGATGGGATTTTCCTTTTTTCTTTTTTTTCACCCCATACTTTCTGTCTCAGAATCAATACTAAGTATTAGTTGTAAGGCAGAAGAGTGGTCAGGGCTAGGCAACTGAGGTTAAGTGACATGGACAGGATCACTAAGCTAGGAAATATCTGAGGCCAAACTTGAACACAGGACCTCCCATGTCCGGGGCTGTATCCACTGAGTCATCTGACTGCCCCTGGATGGCACTTTTTACCACAAGTCCTTCAGAATTGGCTCAGACTATTGATTTGATCATTGTCTTTCATAGTTGATCGCCACAATATTGCTGTTACTATATATACAATATATACTGCTATGTATACATTATATACATTACAATATTGCTGTTACCATATACAATATATACTATATACTAGTCATGGCAAACCTACAGAGCACTTTCTGCAGGCACTCAGTCACCCTCCCACCCCACCCCCACCCCAAGTTCATGACTAGAAAGGCAGAGGGACTCCAGCAGAGCTACTCCCCTTCCCCTCTCCCCTGCCCTTCTGCCCAGTAGCCCAACAGGAATTCACATGGGTTAAGGTGGATGGATCACAGGTGGCAGAGCTGGAGGGGAGCAGAGCTCTCAGGCCATTCCCCTCCCCCTCTCTACATGCACTGAAGATATTCCTCAGTTCACCCACCCCTCTGCCCAGCAGCCCAATAAGAGCACTTCCTCCCTCCCCTGTGTGGGGTAAGGCGGGGAATACTCAGTATGTGGGGGTGGGGCACGGCACATAGTATGGGCAGTGGGGTGGGTTGGGGGCAGGACCTGGCACTCTGAATCTAAAAGGTTCACCATCACTGCATATACTATAGACTATGTCTATACTATCTATATTAAGATAGTGCTACTACTATATGCATATGTATGTATGTGTATATATGTACTATGTGTAGATAGATAGATAGATAGATAGATAGATAGATATAGAGATGGAGAGAGAGAGAGAGAGAGAGAGAGAGAGAGAGAGAGAGAGAGAGAGAGAGAGAGAGAGAGAGAGAGAGGCTGCTGACTTCAATTCATTTAAGCCTTCCCAGGTTTTTCTGAGCTATCCTGCTCATCATTTCTTTAGCATGATAGCATTCCATCACAGTCCTAGGTCAGAATTTGTTGAGTCATTCCCCAAAGGATGGGCATCTCCTCCATTTCCAATTATTTGCCAGCTCTCAATAGGCTGGCCTGTAGAGGTCCTGTTTTAGCATTTGCAGTGCCTGATCACATGGTTCTCACCACCCCACCATGTGGTAGGAGCTATTCTTATTCCCATTTGACAGAAGAGGAAACTAAGGCTGGAGAGTTGACCTCTCTCATTTGGAAAGATTAAGCGAGATAATACCTGGAAAATCAGGTGCTGTTATGACTCATGCTTTCCTGATGAGGTAACTGGGGTCCTCGAGGTCATAGCTAATGAGAGGTTGAGCCTGGACATAAATTCAGGTCTTCCTCACCCAAAGCCCAGGGCACCATTCACTCGCCTGAAGTGCCTACAGCTCAAGGCTCTTCCTCCCTTTGGATCCCTCCTCTTCCTCATGCAGGGATCAGAGGGCAGAGGAGTGTAGACTCCAGGAACGTCTGCCTTCGAGAGACGGTGGCAAACCCAATGGAGATTCTGGTCCTTGGTCAGCGAGCGACCCTGATCTTGTGTGACCGGAAGCAAACCGCTTGTTTGGCCTCCACATCCCTGGGTGTAAAATGGGGAGGGTAAACGAGACTATCTCCATGGTCCCTCTCCTTTCTGAACTTCCCTGATTCTGAGAAGCCATTGGGGTCTAATGGAATGAACAAACCTTGGAGTCTGAGTCAGAGGATATGAGTTCAAACCCCAGCTCTGCTCTACCTGTCTAACCTCGGATAAACCATTTTCCTCCTCACGGGCCTCAGTTTCCCCATCTGTACAATGAGCAGATGGGATTCAGTCTGCTCTAAATCCCATGCAATCCAGTTTTCTGAAAATGAGTCACTGATTTTTTTACAAGAATCATGGATGGAACCCCCAGATTCAAATTCATTCGTGGACATTTATTGAGTGGAGAAAGATCACCCGCAAAGGAGCCTGAACCGCTCTTAGTTCATATTCCATGTGTTCTTGCTCTCCTGATTTCTATACGTATTTGATCTTAAGCTCTCACCGTCCATTCTAGAATCAATAGCGTATACTGGATCCAAGGCAGAGGAGTAGGAAGTCCAAGCAGTGAGGGTTAAGTAACTTATCCAGGGTCACGTGGCTGAGGCCAGACAGGAACCCAGGAGCTCCCGTCTCCAGGCTTGGCTCTCAGCCCACTAAGCCAGCTCGCTGCCCCCAGAGCTCACCTTAGACACTCCCAAAAGAAGCCCTTCTCTCTCCTATGTCTTTAAATCCTTCCAGAACGAGGCCAAAGTGAAGGCCCAGCAAATAGTCCCTGAATCACCTCCCACCAGCAGGGAAGGCGCAGCCAGGAGTTTCTGAGGATCATAGATTTAACTCTGGAAGACGCCAACCCCTTCATCCCAAAGACGAGAAAACGGAGGCACAGTTAAGGCCGTTAACCTTCCCGAACCTCAGTTTACCCATATGAAAACTCTGGGAATTGGCCCTTGCAGCCCTACATTTCTGGGTCTTTCCCCTCAGTCCTTGTTCTGTCCCAGCCAAAAAGTGGCCGCGGCGATTCCCACATCCCCAAAATGAACCGTTTCTCTTTTCACATTTCGAGGGAGGGTCGGTCATTTGTTGAGAGGTTTTTGGCTGTTTCTCTGTCCCAGATCACAAGTGCTACAACAGCACAGGAGCGGATTACCGAGGAACCGTCAGCGTGACAAAGTCCGGCCGGCAGTGCCAGCCGTGGAACTCGCAGTACCCCCACACGCACACGTTCACGGCCGCCAGGTACCCCGAGCTGAACGGCGGCCATTCGTACTGCCGCAATCCCGGGAACCAGAAGGAAGCGCCGTGGTGCTTCACCCTGGACGAGAACTTCAAGGCTGACCTGTGCGACATCCCGGCATGCGGTAAAGAGAGCTCTGCTCGCTCTTCTCCTCATCCCCGTCCCCTGCTTTCTCTTGGGAAAAACCTGTGTGTGCATGCGCGTGTGTGGGCACGCGCATGTGTGTGCACGTGTATATGCATGTGTGTGCATGCATGTTGCTGCGTGCATGTGTGTATACATGTGTGTATGTGTGTGTGTGATATTTATCTCCTTTCACAGCCCAGGGTTAGCCCAATCTTGGTCATTCCCTACATAAGACATTCCTTCCCCAAAGCAGAAAGGGGCTCCCCATTTTTCAGACCCTCCAAACCAGAAAATTCTCCCCCCCCCCAAAGGAAAGGGGTTTTCCAGAGCCAGGTGACCAGAACCTGATGGACCAAAGAACCATAACTGTGACCTGGAAGGGACCTCCGAGGCTGCATAGTCAGCCCTATCGGGGAGGGAGGGGGTTGTGGGCTCTTTTTTTACCTATTTTGATAACTGTCTACATAACTGGTTTCTGTTGTACTCCATAATCCAAAGTGGGACTTAAACTTGGGTCTTACTGATTCTACCCACTATGCCCCATTGCAAATCATCAGGGTACAGGAGTAAGAGCTGAGGATTTGGAATCAGAAGATCCGAGTTCAAATCCAGATTTGGAATCAGAAAATCTGAGTTCAAATCCAGATTTGGAACCTTACTAGCAATGTGAGTTCGAGCAAGTAACTTACTTTGCACCGCAGTTTTCTCATCTTTACAATCATCGTAGCACAGTGGGAAAAATCAGGGATTTGGAATCAGAAGATCTGAGTTCAGATCCACTTAAAAACGTGATTCTGAGAAGCAGTCTGTCTGTAGTCTCTCCCAGACTGCTGCCAAGGGGGCTCCCAGACATGAGAAGCTCCAGTCAGTCCGTCTCGCTGCTAAGAAGCCTCCTCCAGAGTCAACAGGATCTCAAGTCAAGCAAGAGCTAGGAAGGACCTCAGCGGCCATTGCAGCAGTGACGTGCACATGCCGCGCACCTGGGGCTGCAAAGACAGAAATGGAAGCATCCCTGCTCTCCAGGGGATGAGGAGGCAAGAGGCAGACCCCACACTAGCCCCTCGGCTTGAGGAGTTTGTGCTCTGCTGGCAAGAGGGGGTGTGGGACGCCCGGACAGAAACGGCCGGAGGAAAGACCCAAAAGGGTTTGGGGGAAGGAAGCTCTCGCCCTAATTAGTGTCAGAGACAGGAAAGGGCTCCTGGTGGGGGTGGTATGTGCCCCGGCTCTGCAAGCTCGAGGTGAGGATGGAGAACAGGCCAGACACAGGGGTGCCTATGCAAGGCACAAAGGTGAGCCGCGGGACCCCAACTTGGCCATCTTGAAACATGGGATACAGAAGAGGAAGATACTGTGGGGTCCGTTTGAAAAGATGGCAGAGGGGGCAGCTGGACAGTTCAGGGAATTGAGAGCCAGGCTTAGAGACGGGAGATCCTGAGTTAGTATCTGGCCTCTTCCTAACTGGGAGACCTTGGACAAGTCACTTAACTCCCATTGTTTAGCCCTTACAGCCATTCTGTCTTGGAACCAATATATAATATTGATTCTAAAATGGAAGGTAAGGGTTTTAAAAAGACAGGAAGGAAGGAATGAAGGAAGGAAGGAAGGAAGGAAGGAAGGAAGGAAGGAAGGAAGGAAGGAAGGAAGGAAGGAAGGAAGGAAGGAAGGAAGGAAGGAAGGAAGGAAGGAAGGAAAAAGAAAGAGAGAGAGAGAGGGAGGGAGGAAGGAAGAAAGGAAGCAAGCAAGAAAGAATAGAAGGAAGAATAAAAGCAAGAATAGAAGGAAGGAGGAGGGAAAAGATATGGTAGAGACCTATAGGCATTGGAGCAGCTAGGTAGCACAGTGGATGCAACTCAAGACCTAAAGTCAGGAAGATACGAGTTTATATCTTCCCCCAGATATTTGCTAGCTAACTAAGTGACCCTAAGCAGGTCACTTAACTCTGTTTGCCTCAATTTCCTCCTCTATCAAATGAGCTGGAGAAGTAAATGGCAAGCATTCCAGTGTCTTCACCAAGAAAATCCCAAATAGGGTCTCAGAGAGTTGGACGTGCCTGAATGATGAGTGAAGAAGAACTAAACAGGCATGGGAGTTACTGGACTCCCCTGAGAGGGGCCTGGCTGCCAGGATGAAGGAGGCGAGCATCTTGCTGTCCTGTGCCCTGGTTGAACCACACCTGGAGGATGAGGGTCCATTTGGGGGGCCACAGATTAATCTGAACAGAGAATCAGAATAAGGAAAGGCTTTGCGTCCGTGACACTAGCGAGTCCATGGGAGGCACTCAGCCTGTGACTCCAGGGAAGAGAAGGCCCAGGAGGGACAGGGCATCAGGCTCCAAGTCTCTGAAAGCTCACCAGGCAGAAGAACACAGAACCACAAGTAGTGGACAAAAGCGGCAAAGAACCCAGTGAAGGTTCACTGTTGGGAAAGACTTGCTAACCCCTGGAGCTGTCCAGAAATGGATGGGGAATGGGTTCTCCCTCCTTGGAGGGGTGGAGATATATATATATAGTGGGAATTCCCTTCTCGTGTAGATGCCTCCAAGCGCCCTTCCAGCTCTCCTCCTCTTCTGGTACTCCATAAAATGAACGTGCAGACGGAGGTCCCAAACTCTCCCCAACTCACATAGGGACATAGTTCTCATTTTAGACTAAGCATCCACATTGACTGCTTTAGGAGAAACAATAAAACACAGATGTGCCATAGGGCATCCGCACCCCCGTGCCCTGCTCCCCAAATGGAAACATCCATCAATGGATGTGCATAAATGAGCAGTTTTAGTAAATACCAACTACTTCATGTGTGACCCAGCTTAGGGCAAACAATGGAAAATGTGGGTAGATGTAGAAACAAGACTTTCATTGCGATAAAGGATCAGGACTTCAGAGCTGGAAGGCGCCCTCCGTTGGCGATCACCTGGACTTATGCCTTCTTTTAAGAGAGGATGAAGATGGGGGAAGCTGGGTGGCTCAGTGGATTGAGAGCCAGGCCTATAGACAGGAGGTCCTGGGTTCAAATCTGGCCTCAGGCACTTCCTAGCTATGTCATCCTGGACAAGTCACTTGACCCCCATTGCCTAACCCTTATTGCTTTTCTGCCTTGGAACCAGTAAATAGCATTGATTCTAAGATGGAAAATAAATGGTTTGTTGTTTTTTTAAAGAGAGAAAGAATAAAGGTGAGGCCCAGAGAGGTCCAGTGTCTTGTTTGCAGGTCAAGATCAAACAGCTCGTAGTAGCAGAGGCAAGAACTGAATT